>NW_026554678.1:0-773 GCF_027596085.1 Anoplopoma fimbria | reverse complement strand
AAACTATGTATTCTGTCACATTATCCTAATTTTTAGTGACTATCCTGCAGGAATGTGTTTTGAGAGCTGTAAAGTGATAAATAGCAGCTTTTGGCAGAATGTGTGGCGTTACCCACAGTTTTAGCTGAAAATGACCTAAAATTGCAAATACTGCTGTTTAGAGACAGTTTTATGATCACATTTCAGTGACTATCCTGCAGAAATATGTTTTGAGAGCTGTAAAGTGGCAAATAGTAGGCTTTTGCACTGTTAACTTTAGTTTTTCCTGAAAATGACCTGAAATTGCAAATACTGCTGTTTAGAGCCAGTTTATTGATGGAAACCATGTAAACTATGTATTCTTTCAAATTATCCTAATTTTTAGTGACTATCCTGCAGGAATGTGTTTTGAGAGCTGTAAAGTGATAAATAGCAGCTTTTGGCAGAATGTGTGGCGTTACCCACAGTTGTAACTGAAAATTACCTGAAATTGCAAATACTGCTGTTTAGAGCCAGTTTCTTGATGGAAACCATGTAAACTATGTATTCTGTCACATTATCCTAATTTTTAGTGACTATCCTGCAGGAATGTGTTTTGAGAGCTGTAAATTGATAAATAGCAGCTTTTGGCAGAATGTGTGGCGTTACCCACAGTTTTAGCTGAAAATGACCTAAAATTGCAAATACTGCTGTTTAGAGACAGTTTCTTGATCACATTTCAGTGACTATCCTGCAGAAATATGTTTTGAGAGCTGTAAAGTGGCAAATAGTAGGCTTTTGCACTGTTAACTTTA
>NW_026554677.1:0-635 GCF_027596085.1 Anoplopoma fimbria | reverse complement strand
CTTAAAATACCCCAAAAGTGTCTTTTCTGACAGGAAACCATACTTTACATGAGTTTCTTCAAGTAAAGGCCTCAGGACTAATATCAACTAGTTTCCTTGTGTTTTCATGAAAACATGATATTTTCATCACTTTTAGATGCATTTACAGCTTTTCTGCTGCAAAAAGACGTTTCAGCCTTAAAATACCCCAAAACTGTCTTTTCTGACAGGAATTCATACTTTACATGAGTTTCTTCAAGTAAAGGCCTCAGGACTAATATCAACTAGTGTTTTTTCATGAAAATATGATACTTTCATCACTTTTAGATGCATTTACCGTCTTTTTTGCTCACAAAAGTCGTTTCAGCCTTGAAAATACCCCAAAAGTGTCTTTTCTGACAGGAAACCATACTTTACATGAGTTTCTTCAAGTAAGGGCCTCTGGACTCATAATAACAAGTTTCCTTATGTTTTCATGAAAACATGATACTTTCATCACTTTTAGATGCATTTACAGCTTTTCTGCTGCAAAAAGACGTTTCAGCCTTAAAATACCCCAAAAGTGTCTTTTCTGACAGGAATTCATACTTTACATGAGTTTCTTCAAGTAAGGGCGTCTGGACTCATAATCAACAAGTTTACTTGTGTTTTCATGA
>NW_026554676.1:0-567 GCF_027596085.1 Anoplopoma fimbria | reverse complement strand
ATCCTGCAGGAATGTGTTTTGAGAGCTGTAAAGTGATAAATAGCAGCTTTTGGCAGAATGTGTGGCGTTACCCACAGTTTTAGCTGAAAATGACCTGAAATTGCAAGTAATGCTGTTTAGAGCCAGTTTCTTGATGGAAACCATGTAAACTATGTATTCTTTCACATTATCCAAATTTCAGTGACTATCCTGCAGAAATGTTTTTGTTAGCTGTAATGTGATGAATAGCAGCTTTTGCACTGTTAACTTTAGTTTTTCCTGAAAATGACCTGAAATTGCAAATACTGCTGTTTAGAGCCAGTTTCTTGATGGAAACCATGGAAACTATGTATTCTTTTCACATTATCCTTATTTTTAGTGACTATCCTGCAGGAATGTGTTTTGAGAGCTGTAAAGTGATAACAGTAGTTTTTGGCAGAATGTGTGGCGTTACCCACAGTTGTAACTGAAAAATTACCTGAAATTTCCAAATACTGTTTAGAGCCAGTTTGATGGAAACCATAAACTATGTATTCTTCACATTATCCTAATTTCTAGTGACTATCCTGCACGAATGTGTTTTGAGAG
>NW_026554675.1:0-960 GCF_027596085.1 Anoplopoma fimbria | reverse complement strand
GAAAATGACCTAAAATTGCAAATACTGCTGTTTAGAGACAGTTTCTTGATGAAACATTTACATTATCCACATTTCAGTGACTGCATCTGCAGAAATATGTTTTGAGAGCTGTAAAG
Organism: Anoplopoma fimbria; assembly: GCF_027596085.1. Lineage (NCBI taxonomy): Eukaryota > Metazoa > Chordata > Actinopteri > Perciformes > Anoplopomatidae > Anoplopoma > Anoplopoma fimbria. The sequence goes on along the minus strand of NW_026554675.1, from coordinate 844 downwards.
TGGCAAATAGTAGCCTTTTGCATTGTTAACTTTAGTTTTTCTTGAAAATGACCTGAAATTGCAAATACTGCTGTTTAGAACCAGTTTATTGATGGAAACCATGTAAACTATGTATTCTTTCACATTATCCTAATTTTTAGTGACTATCCTGCAGGAATGTGTTTTGAGAGCAGTGAAGTGATAAATAGCAGCTTTTTTCAGAATGTGTGGCGTTACCCACAGTTTTAGCTGAAAATGACCTGAAATTGCAAGTAATGCTGTTTAGAGCCAGTTTCTTGATGGAAACCATTACATTATCCACATTTCCAGTGACTATCCTGCAGACATATGTTTTGGTAGCTGTAAAGTGGCAAATAGTAGCCTTTTGCATTGTTTTCCTGAAAATTACCTTTAAATACCGTTTTTCCTGAAAATGTGACTATCTGAAATTGTTTTGAGAGCTGTAAATACTGGCAGAATGTTTAGAGCTGAAAATGACCAGTTTATAGCCAGTGATGGAAACCATGTAAACTATGTATTTTTTCACATTATCCTAATTTTTAGTGACTATCCTGCAGGAATGTGTTTAGAGCTGTAAAGTGATAAATAGCAGCTTTTGGCAGAATGTGTGGCGTTACCTACAGTTTTAGCTGAAAATGACCTGAAATTGCAAGTAATGCTGTTTAGAGCCAGTTTCTTGATGGCAACCATTACATTATCCACATTTCAGTGACTATCCTGCAGAAATATGTTTTGGTAGCTGTAAAGTGGCAAATAGTAGCCTTTTGCATTGTTAACTTTAGTTTTTCCTGAAAATTACCTGAAATTGCAAATACTGCTGTTTAGAACCAGTTTATTGATGGAA
>NW_026554674.1:0-537 GCF_027596085.1 Anoplopoma fimbria | reverse complement strand
AGGAATGTGTTTTGAGAGCTGTAAAGTGATAAATAGCAGCTTTTGGCAGAATGTGTGGCGTTACCCACAGTTTTAGCTGAAAATGACCTGAAATTGCAAATACTGATAAATAGCAGCCTTTGCACTGTTAACTTTAGTTTTTTTCTGAAAATGACCTGAAATTGCAAATCCTGCTGTTTAGAGCCAGTTTCTTGATGGAAACCATGTAAACTATGTATTCTTTCACATTATCCTAATTTTTAGTGACTATCCTGCAGGAATGTGTTTTGAGAGCTGTAAAGTGGTAAATAGCAGCTTTTGGCAGAATGTGTGGCGTTACCCACAGTTGTAACTGAAAATTACCTGAAATTGCAAATACTGCTGTTTACAGCCAGTTTATTGATGGAAACCATGGAAACTATGTATTCTTTCACATTATCCTTATTTTAGTGACTATCCTGCAGGAATGTGTTTTGAGAGCTGTAAAGTGATAAATAGCAGCTTTTGGCAGAATGTGTATGCGTTACCCACAGTTTTAGCTGAAAATTACCTGAAATT
>NW_026554673.1:0-878 GCF_027596085.1 Anoplopoma fimbria | reverse complement strand
TAATGCTGTTTAGAGACAGTTTCTTGATGGAAACCATTACATTATCCACATTTCAGTGACTATCCTGCAGAAAAGATGTTTTGGTAGCTGTAAAGTGGCAAATAGTAGCCTTTTTTTGCATTGTTAATCAGTTTTTCCTGAAAATGACCTGAAATTGCAAATACTGCTGTTTAGAGCCAGTTTATTGATGGAAACTATGTAAAATATGTTTCATTGAACATTATCCAATTTTTGGTGACTAGCCTGCAGAAATGTGTTTTGAGAGCTGTAAAGTGATAACAGCAGCTTTGGCAGAATGTGTGGCGCACCACAGTTTTAGCTGAAAATTACCTTAAATACTGCTGTTTAGAGCCAGTTTATTGATGGAAAAACCATGTAAACTATGTATTCTTTCACATTATCCTAATTTTTAGTGACTATCCTGCAGGAATGTGTTCAGAGAGCTGTAAAGTGATAAATAGCAGCTTTTGGCAGAATGTGTGGCGTTACCCACAGTTTTAGCTGAAAATGACCTGAAATTGCAAGTAATGCCGTATAGAGCCAGTTTCTTGATGGAAACCATGTAAACTATGTATTCTTTCACATTATCCACATTTCAGTGACTATCCTGCAGAAATATGTTTTGAGAGCTGTAAAGTGATAAATAGCAACTTCTGGCAGAATGTGTGGCGTTACCCACAGTTTTAGCTGAAAATGACCTAAAATTGCAAATACTGCTGTTTAGAGCCAGTTTATTGATGGACACTATGTAAAATATGTTTTATTGAACATTATCCTTATTTTTAGTGACTATCCTGCAGAAATGTTTTTTGAGAGCTGTAAAGTGATAAAAGGCAGCTTTTGGCAGAATGTGTGGCGTTACCCACACACTCTAAAAA
>NW_026554672.1:0-1171 GCF_027596085.1 Anoplopoma fimbria | reverse complement strand
AAAGGTAATAGTATGTTGAAGAAAGCCTAAGTACAGTATTTTGAAAAAAGTCATGAAAATGTCATAGTATAGTATGTCGAAAAAAGTCAAAAAAAAGGTCATAGTATAGTATGTCGAAAAAAGTCATAAAAAAGGTCATAGTATAGTATGTCGAAAAAAAAAGTCAAAAATGTTGAAAAAAAGTTATAAAAAGGTCATAGTATAGCATGTCGAAAAAAGTCATAAAAAGGTCATAGTATAGTATGTCGAAAAAAGTCATAAAAAGGTCATAGTATAGTATGTCGAAAAAAGTCAAAAAAAAGGTCACAGTATAGTATGTCGAAAAAAGTCATAAAAAAGTCAGGGTATAGTATGTTGAAGAAAGCCTAAGTATAGTATGTTGAAAAAAAAGTCATAAAAAGGTCATAGTATAGTATGTCGAAAAAAGTCATAGAATAGTATGTTGAAGAAAGCCTAAGTACAGTATTTTGAAAAAAGTCATGAAAATGTCATAGTATAGTATGTCGAAAAAGTCAAAAAAAGGTCATAGTATAGTATGTCGAAAAAAGTCAAAAAAAAGGTCATAGTATAGTATGTCGAAAAAAGTCAAAAAAAGTCATAGTTTATGATGTTGAAAAAAGTCATAGTATAGTATGTTGAAGAAAGCCTAAGTATAGTATGTTGAAAAAAAGTCATAAAAAGGTCATAGTATAGTATGTCGAAAAAGTCATAAAAAGGTCATAGTATAGTATGTCGAAAAAAGTAAAAAAAAGGTCATAGTATAGTATGTCGAAAAAAGTCATAGTATAGTATGTTGAAGAAAGCCTAAGTATAGTATGTTGAAAAAAAAGTCATAAAAAGGTCATAGTATAGTATGTCGAAAAAAGTCATAGAATAGTATGTTGAAGAAAGCCTAAGTATAGTATGTTGAAAAAAAGTCATAAAAAGGTCATAGTATAGTATGTCGAAAAAGTCATAAAAAGGTCATAGTATAGTATGTCGAAAAAAGTCATAAAAAAGTCATAGTATAGTATGTTGAAGAAAGCCTAAGTATAGTATGTTGAAAAAGTTATAAAAAGGTCATAGTATAGCATGTCGAAAAAAGTCATAAAAAGGTCATAGTATAGTATGTCGAAAAAAGTCATAAAAAGGTCATAGTATAGTATGTCGAAAAAAGTCAAAAAAAGGTCAC
>NW_026554671.1:0-1172 GCF_027596085.1 Anoplopoma fimbria | reverse complement strand
GCCAGGCTACACAACAAAAAGACGGGGAGACAACAGTTTCCCAATCAAAATAAGTATTTAATCAAACCAAAACCAATCCAAGTGCTCAAATTATAATAAAAGTATGGGATGTGGAAGTCAGTAAGTCCGGAGTGTGTATGCATGAGTGGATTATAGGTGTGTGTGTTGTTTCAACATAAGTGTTGAAAGGTGTGCATGGCTATGGAGCTGAAAAGAACAGGCCCGGAAGGACTGGGGAAGCAGACTTTATAGGGCGTTGGCACCCGGGCCCAGGTGCACGCCAATCACTCCTAATGACCAATTAAGTAGGTCTCTGCTCCCCAGTCCTAGAAACAAATGGAAGACACAACATACAGGGAACCGTCACACCCCCATAAAGACGGAGTCCCAAAGGGATCACCGGCAACCCATTTAACATTAGATAAATATATACTATCTACTCTCTATCATACCCAACCTCTACTCCAATGGCCGCCTGCCCACTGTCACAGGCCTCCACCCCAGCAACCGGTACCACGGAAGCACTTTAAGGGGTGCAAGACAGACAGAGGCAAAAGGACCAACGGAGACCGGACCTCAGTCATGAGGAGCCCGTGACAGCGCATCGGCCACCACGTTCTCCGCCCTTTAACATGACGAATGTCCAGGGCATAGGATTGCAGGAACAGTGACCATCTTATCAATCTCTGGTTTGGACACTGCAAAGAATGTAAAAAAGTCAGAGGGTTATGGTCTGTATAAATAACCAGGGGGGTACTACCGCCAACATAAACATCAAAATGTTGCAGAGCTAAAATCAAAGCCAATGCTTCCTTTTCAATGACAGAGTAATTTAGCTGGTAAGAGTTGGAATTTCTTAGAATAGAAGCTAACAGGTTTATCTATTCCCAGGTTGTCCTCTGCATTAGAACGGCCCCCTCTACACATGACTAGCATCAGTGTAGACTGTGAATGGCCTGTTCAAGCGGGGAGCTGCAAGAACTGAGCAGTACACAAGAGCTTTTTTAGCCTGCTCAAATGCTTCTTGGCAAGCGGATGACCAGACAAACTGTTCCTTAGCCTTCAGCAGGTTAGTGAGAGGCGCCACAACTGTCGAAAAATTCCTACAGAAACTACGATAGTAACCTATCAGACCAAGGTAACGCATGAGTTCTTTCTTTGTCGTTGGAACT
>NW_026554670.1:0-357 GCF_027596085.1 Anoplopoma fimbria | reverse complement strand
TGATTCTGTTGTTTCTACTGTTCTGATATTCTCTAATCAGGAAGTGTTTGATGCTCTGTTGTGTTTGATGCTCCTGTGCCTTTAATCAGGAACTGCTCTGAGAGGTGTGCTTTAGCTTCAATAGGTCAATTGTCCTCTTAACTGCTAGGGGGAGTGGCTTACACATCTCAAGGATATATACTCAGACCACACAAACCTTTCTCCAGTGTATTTTGACTCTGGAGGGATACTGAACTACTTGATTCTGCTAGGATAGACTAAGTATATTGTTTTTCTTAAAATTGATCTTAAACTGTACCAAGCCTGCTTAAAAAAGGGTTAGTGACTGATGCTGATTCTGTTGTTTCTACTGTTCTG
>NW_026554669.1:0-354 GCF_027596085.1 Anoplopoma fimbria | reverse complement strand
ACTTCTCTCTTCTATCCCCGATACTGCTACTGATCTTCTCCTCTCCACCCTTTCCTCCTCTTTGACAGCCTCTGTCCCTTCACCTCCAGGCCTGCACGGCCAACTCCTCCTGCCCCATGGCTGTCGGACTCAGTGCGTACTGATAGACGGAGCCTAAGAGCGGCTGAGCGTAATGGAGAACAGGCAAACTCCCGGAGGACCTTCTTAACTTCCAATCTCTCCTTTCCACTTTTCCTCCTCTCTAGCTACTGCTAAAGCGGCTTTTTCCGCTCAAAAATCCTAACCTCTGCTTCCAATCCTAAAAAAACCTTGAAACTTTCTCTTCACTCCTCCAACCCCACCCTCCTCCTACTT
>NW_026554668.1:0-458 GCF_027596085.1 Anoplopoma fimbria | reverse complement strand
GGCGAACTTAGCTAGGGGGCCCTTCAAATCCGTTCTTTTAACACAAAGGGACCTGTCAATACTTGCACTAAATAAAGAGTAGAATGTGAGAAATGAGTCTCGGATTAACACCAGTGTATGTCAAAATGCAAAATATTTATTTTTCAGTTTACAGTTACTTCTCACCGGTCTTCATACATCAGTGATGTGTAGATATCTGGAACTGCACCTTTAAAATAAACAACAAAGAAAATAAATACAAAACATATTAAGAGTTTCGAGACTATATCAAATGGTTTTCGGAGCCTTAAAGTGATAAATACCAGCTTTTGGCGAGTAATGTCGCGTAAACTGGAGGTAAACTGTGTATTAATGAACATTATCGAGTTTCGAGACAGTTATGACAGTTATGTAGCGTTAACTACAGGTAAACTGTGTATTAATGAACATTATCGAGTTTCGAGACTATATCCTTCGTT
>NW_026554667.1:0-866 GCF_027596085.1 Anoplopoma fimbria | reverse complement strand
AAACACTTTGAACATTTCCACGCGGATGGAGCAGCATGGAGAGGCTGATAGCACCACTGTTTAGCCGCTTCATGCACTCTTTTACGGACGTTTTCAGCCGGCGGTCGCGGTCATTTTCTCGCGGATGGAGCAGCATGGAGAGACAGGCTGACTGGCACCACTGTTTCCCCACTCCATGCTCTCTCTTTTACGGACGTTTTCAGCCGGCGGTCGCGGTCATTTTCTCGCGGATGGAGCAGCATGGAGAGACAGGCTGACTGGCACCACTGTTTCCCCACTCCATGCACTCTCTTTACGGACGTTTTCAGCCGGCGGTCGCGGTCATTTTCTCGCGGATGGAGCAGCATGGAGAGGCAGGCTGACTGGCACCACTCTTTACCCACTTCATGCACTCTTTTACGGACGTTTTCAGCCGGCGGTCGCGGTCATTTTCTCGCGGATGGAGCAGCATGGAGAGGCAGGCTGATGGCACCACTGTTTACCCACTCCATGCTCTCTTTTACGGACGTTTTCAGCCGGCGGTCGCGGTCATTTTCTCGCGGATGGAGCAGCATGGAGAGGCAGGCTGATGGCACCACTGTTTACCCACTTCATGCACTCTTTTACGGACGTTTTCAGCCGGCGGTCGCGGTCATTTTCTCGCGGATGGAGCAGCATGGAGAGACAGGCTGATGGCACCACTGTTTCCCCACTTCATGCACTCTTTTACGGACGTTTTCAGCCGGCGGTCGCGGTCATTTTCTCGCGGATGGAGCAGCATGGAGAGACAGGCTGATGGCACCACTGTTTCCCCACTCCATGCTCTCTCTTTTACGGACGTTTTCAGCCGGCGGTCGCGGTCATTTTCTCGCGGATGGAGCAGCATG
>NW_026554666.1:0-550 GCF_027596085.1 Anoplopoma fimbria | reverse complement strand
TCAGGACTGATATCAACTAGTTTCCTTGTGTTTTCATGAAAACATGATACTTTCATCACTTTTAGATGCATTTACAGCTTTTCTGCTGCAAAAAGACGTTTCAGCCTTAAAATACCCCAAAACTGTCTTTCCATCAGGAAACCATACTTTACATGAGTTTCTTCAAGTAAGGGCCTCTGGACTCATAATAACAAGTTTCCTTATGTTTTCATGAAAACATGATACTTTCATCACTTTTAGATGCATTTACGGCTTTTTTGTTCACAAAATTCGTTTCAGCCTGAAAATACCCCAAAAGTGTATTTTCTGCGACGAAACCATAGTTCACGTGAGTTTCTTCAAGTAAGGGCCTCTGGACTCACAATAACAAGTTTCCTTATGTTTTCATGAAAACATGATACTTTCATCACTTTTAGATGCATTTACAGCTTTTCTGCTGCAAAAAGACGTTTCAGCCTTAAAATGCCCCAAAACTGTCTTTTCTGACAGGAATTCATACTTTACATAAGTTTCTTCAAGTAAAGGCCTCAGGACTGATATCAACTAGTTT
>NW_026554665.1:0-830 GCF_027596085.1 Anoplopoma fimbria | reverse complement strand
CTGGAGGTAAACTGTGTATTAATGAACATTATCGAGTTTCGAGACTATATCCTTCAGAAATGTTTTGGAGGCTTAAAGTGACAAATAGCAGCTTTTTTGGCAGTTATATAGCGTTAACTACAGGTAAACTGTGTATTAATGAACATTATCGAGTTTCGAGTCTATATCCTGCAGAAATGTGTTTTAGGAGGCTTAAAGTGATAAATAGCAGCTTTTGGCAGTAATGTCGCGTAAACTGGAGGTAAACTGTGTATTAATGAACATTATCGAGTTTCGAGACTATATCCTGCAGAAATGTGTTTTAGGAGGCTTAAAGTGATAAATAGCAGCTTTTGGCAGTTATGTAGCGTTAACTACAGGTAAACTGTGTATTAATGAACATTATCGAGTTTCGAGACTATATCCTTTGTTTTGGGCTTAAAGTGACAAATAGCAGCTTTTGGCAGTAATGTCGCGTAAACTGGAGGTAAACTGTGTATTAATGAACATTATCGAGTTTCGAGACTATATCCTGCAGAAATGTGTTTTAGGAGGCTTAAAGTGATAAATACTAGCTATTGGCAGTAATGCCGCGTAAACTGGAGGTAAACTGTATATTAATGAACATTATCGATTTTCGAGACTATATCCTTCGTTTTGGGCTTAAATTGACAAATAGCAGCTTTTGGCAGTAATGTCGCGTAAACTGGAGGTAAACTGTGTATTAATGAACATTATCGAGTTTCGAGACAGTTATGACAGTTATGTAGCGTTAACTACAGGTAAACTGTGTATTAATGATTATTATCGAGTTTCGAGACTATATCCTTCGTTTTGGGCTTTAAGTGACA
>NW_026554664.1:0-873 GCF_027596085.1 Anoplopoma fimbria | reverse complement strand
TTCATCCGGCGGTCGCGGTCATTTTCTCGCGGATGGAGCAGCATGGAGAGACAGGCTGATGGCACCACTGTTTCCCCACTTCATGCACTCTTTTACGGACGTTTTCAGCCGGCGGTCGCGGTCATTTTCTCGCGGATGGAGCAGCGTGGAGAGACAGGCTGATGGCACCACTGTTTCCACTACGTATACTCTCTTTACGGACGTTTTCAGCCGGCGGTCGCGGTCATTTTCACGCGGATGGAGCAGCATGGAGAGACAGGCTGATGGCACCACTGTTCCCCACTTCATGCACTCTTTTACGGACGTTTTCAGCCCGGCGGTCGCGGTCATTTTCTCGCGGATGGAGCAGCGTGGAGAGGCAGGCTGATGGCACCACTGTTTCTCCACTACATGCTCTCTTTTACGGACGTTTTCAGCCGGCGGTCGCGGTCATTTTCTCGATGGAGCAGCATGGAGAGGCAGGCTGATGGCACCACTGTTTCCCCACTACATGCTCTCTCTTTACAGACGTTTTCGTACTGGCGGTCGCGCGGTCATTTTCTCGCGGATGGAGCAGCATGAGACAGGCTGATGGCACCACTGTTTCCCCCACTACATGCTCTCTCTTTTACGGACGTTTTCAGTCAGGCGGTCGCGGTCATTTTCACGCGGATGGAGCAGCATGGAGAGACAGGCTGATGGCACCACTGTTTCCACTTCATGCACTCTTTTACGGACGTTTTCAGCCGGCGGTCGCGGTCATTTTCTCGCGGGATGGAGCAGCGTGGAGAGGCAGGCTGATGGCACCACTGTTTCCCCACTTCATGCACTCTTTTACGGACGTTTTCAGCCGGCGGTCGCGGTCATTTTCTCGCGGATGGAGCAGCGTGGAGA
>NW_026554663.1:0-60938 GCF_027596085.1 Anoplopoma fimbria | reverse complement strand
TATTCTTTGTCATGATAAAATTCTGACAGATAAAAGACTTTTGGAACTACATTAACTAATCCAAATGGAGCTGATTCAACAGCAGGGATTAAAGAAGTGATTTTAAACGTGATCAGCTTGTTTCTGTGTGGACTGTTTTTGGTAGTGCACACTGCTTTCTCACTAATCCCTATCACAGTATGAACTGAAGGATGAATAGAGACAGAATTAGTTGTAAAAAAAAATCTGTCTTGCTTCTGAGTAAGTAATTGCGGTAGTTTTACAAATCTAATGTTAGCGTCACCAACAACTAAAATCTCAGGTTTCTCGGTTCAGGGTTTCCCTTGTCAAATTGCAAAGCCTGACTGGAGGGGTTGGGCTAGCTGTTAACACGACCTGTGCAGGTGCGCTGAGCGATTGATTCCTGAGATGATGCATGAGTTGGGGAAGGGCTGCTTGCATTGGTTGCTGTGCCACCACAAAAATGGCCCCATAGAGGCTTCTCAGGGCCAGTTTCGCTAACTTTAAATTAAATCCTTTTGAATAGCGTACAAGTGTCTATCACAGAGTGTAAAGATCTTCCCACACCACCACGGTCAAAGCACTACTGTCCGTGTCTGGTGTCTTTAAACACTCAGATTACTTCAGAAAATAAACCCTAACAGTAACTGACGTGCATGTAAAAAATCTCTGTTTTATTCTGTTGTTGCCTGCAACAGTGACTCCAGCTGCAAAGCTAAGAACTGATTCTTACTATCCTTATGAAGATTTGTGTGACACACAGTATTTCTAACAAAATAACTGCTATTTTGTAGTAGTCCCATTTTTGTAATTCCAGTATGTTTCAGGCCAAAGCATATCTGCTGGAAAGGTAGTGAATCAATCTAAAAAACTTTTGTTTGAATGTAGAATTCATCTGTTCAATACTTCACCAGTAATGTACAGTATGAGAAGCACTTTACCTGAATTTATTCTAATGGGACATGATGCCAGATGAAGTATGAATGATAATCTTAGTATTATTGTCATCATCAAAAACCCTGAATATTTTACAACTCTGTAGAATAAAAATGAGCAGAAGTAGTTTTTCCAATTTAAAAATATCTGATCACATATATTTAATAGATATGTCTAATCTTTCCTTCCTTCTATCTCCTGCCTCACTTCTTTTACTTCCTCTATCCTTTTTTTTCTTACTCTCCTGCATGTTTCTTACTTCTTCGCGGCCTTATTTCTCTTCCACCCTTGTTCATTTCTTTCCTCCATCCTCCCATTTCCTTTCCTAACTCTTTGCTCTCATAATCCTCAGGAGAGGGGGAGCTGGCAGCCGCTCACTACCAGCAAGCCGTTAGACTCAAACCAGCACACTACGTTGCCATGGTAAACCTGGGCCGCCTGCTCCGATCATCCAATGAGAACACAGAAGCTGAGTCTTGGTACAAGAGGTGAGTAAATCCTTGTTTTTTCTACTCAGGGAGGCCTGGAGCCAAAATATTGATCAGCCACAAGAATGCTGCTGTGTAGCGTGCACGCAATAAACAGTGATACAAAATGCAGCATTGAGTTTCAAATTCAGTTTCTGTCAAATTTCAGCCTACCTCGGCCCTGAACACACAGAAAAGGTTTTGATATTTAGCTTTCCATTTAACTCCTGGCAAGAAAGCATGTATTTCCCAAAAACGTTGGGTTGTTTCTTCAAGGGGAAGTTTAATAGTGCTCTAGATTCAGATAACTCAAATAAAATAAAATCTCAATCTGAAATTTTTTCTAAAATTCTTTTCATTATGCTGTCTTATTTCAAATTTTGAAATGTGAAATGAAACATTTAAATGTAGATGAATTTTCATTTGATGACCCTGGCTGTGTCAAACAAGCTGACCAACAACCATTGTCATCCTTGGGAGAACACTTTTAACTCTCTGAAGCCTTTTGATGATTATATTCGCTTTTGGAGGATACCCTTTGGTCTAGGAGTTAAAATTAAGTTAATACAGTTAATAACCGTGCTGCCTCTGTGGAGTTTTAGCTCCTTACATCTACAAGTCTTAACACATTTTTTAAATATTAATATATGATGATAAATATGAATAGATGTATCCAAATGAAATCAACAAAGCCTTGTGTTGTGTTTGTTCATTTACATTACAGTGAGGATAACAGACAACAGTGTTTATGAAAAAGGTAGTCTAAGGTCTAGACCATGATTATAAGCTCCATGATAACATACCATGACATCAGATCCCGAATCACCAGACTTTAAAACAGCTTCTTTCATCTGACTTCAAAACCCCCTAATTCATTGGGGCGGCTGTGGCACACGAGGTAGAGCGCTCATCCTGCAACCACAAGGTTGGTGGTTCGAACCCCTCTACAATTAACATGCCGATGTGTCCTTGAGCGAGACACCTAGCGCCAAGTTGCTCCCCGGACGCTTCTTAGCAGCCCACTGCTCCTCTGGGCTGGGTCAAATGCAGAGAATTGTAATTTCCCCATTGTGGGACTAATAAAGGATTAATTATTATTATTATTATCCTCCACCCTCCATATATAATTGTTTGGTTTTTGTTGTTGTTTTCTTTCCTTTTTAGCAAATTGGGACCACAATCTAAATTTGGTGACCTTTTGACATTTTCTTGCAGGGCGCTGCAGGTGAGGAAGGTGGAAATCCTGACTCCGCTCGGAGCTCTGTATTACAACACGGGCCGCTACGAGGAGGCCCTGCAGGTGTACAAAGGGCCGCCGCCCTGCAGCCCGGACAGCACCGACATCTGGCTGGCTCTGGTGAACGGACACACACTCAAAGACTCATTAAATCATGGAATCATGGAATGCCAGAACATCCGTGCGTGTGCATGTGTGTGTGTGTGTGTGTGTGTTTGGAAAAGCTGCCATGGTGCAATGTTGGATATTTACCAAAACAACATCTGACTGGCCTCAAAAAATTGTTTCTCACACACACCACAACTACCCACTCACACACTCTGTTTCTGTCCCAGGCTCAGGTTTTGGCCATGGCCGGGCGTGCCAAAGAAGCAGAGAAGATGACCATGGACATCATATCCAGAAAGCGGCTGTATCGAATGTTACCGCCTCCTGTCTGCCATCTACAGCAAGCGTGGCAACTACACCGAGGTGTGTGTGTATGTTTGACTGTAGATGTGTGTGTCTCTCAGGGCCTCAGTGTCTGTTGCTCGGAGGTCAGATAACTCACAGTTAGGAATGATAAACTCAGCGGGAGATGTTTTTAGCTCCAACAGTTACCGTGGAAACTAATCACCTCTGCTGTACATCAGACCAGCAGCCATTTGCTGGCGAGCAGTTGCCGCTTATCCTCCCACGCCAGTCTATCACCACCATCATTACTTGTGCTTCTGTGATATAAGTATGCAGATTGTTCACACTAGAAATCTACAGTTGTAATAATACTATGCAGAATGGACCTATCAGTGTAACTTTATATTGTACTGTTTGATCATCATTACTGATGGCGCGTTTGGGCTGTGCTTATTTGAACTACCTTATATACCTTTGCGATTTTTATCTTAACAGTACATAATATTTTACAAACTGATCATGTTTTGTATGTTAAGTCTTTATCTGCAAAGTAATTAAATTGAAACACTCAAGAAAAGTGCATCAAAATTGTACTTACAGTACTTGAGTAAATTAACTTAGTTTCTTTCCAACACTGACCATAGCAATGAGCTTCACTGTCAGTCAATGATGTGTAAATGTTATTGCTAATACTACTGCTAGAAGCAAGATGTTTCTAGAGAACAGAGAATTCAAAGAGACTTGGATACCTCTGTGTTTCTACTTCAGCTTCTTGACAAATACACACATCTGGTTCAGTTGCTCCGACTGGTATTCACACCATATGTGCCCAGTGTTAAAAGCCCAACTTACTGACAAACCTGACAAACCAGTGCCATTTTCCCATTAAGTCAAGCATCCATGCTGTCTTGTGCAACATGTGGCCTAGTGACCACTAATCTGGAGTCTTGTCATCACAGTTATGTTGCCAGCTTTGGTGCCAGCACGGAGCGACAGACCATGTCCTGCTCCATGTGCTCATTGAGCGTACCTGGCAACCCGCACTGTAGCAGGAGATTCTGCACAGAAAAGCTGGGTGGGAGGAAACACTGTTTTTCATAAAGAAATAGTTCCACCATGTAACTCCTTCTAAAACAACAAATTTACATTTTTTGTTTGTGTACTGATATAACAAAACAAGTTACCACAATTTAATCCGTGGACTTTAGAAGTTTGGTAGGTTAGAACTTTACACAAAGCGAGGCTCGCATTTCCCCCTGCTTCCAGTCTTAATGCTAAGCTAGGCTAAGTATGCCCGTTCTCAAGCTTTGCAATTAACGCTAAGATATAAGATATCTGATCATGTCACTCCTGGTAATATAATCATACTTTCCCTACCACAACTATTACGTTAACTCGCTCCTCTCAATCTTCTCCTTTGTAATAGTTGTAGACTAACTGAAAGCCCTGACACACCAGGCCACCAGTCGGCCTGAGGTCGGGCCCTAGGTGATAGTCTGTGGCCCTAGTCTTTGTGCAACGTTTGGTGATCGGCCATCGACCAATTGAGGACGTTGTCCACCTGCTGGAATGGGGAGTTATTTCCTCTCACTCAGTTGCAGAACATATGTGTGTAGATGGCCATTTGCTTTAGTCTTTGCAGTGTGTCCAAGTGCAACGTTTCCAAAGACAAGGTGACTTGAGGCAATGCAAGAGTCAGACTTTGTTTCTGCCGTTTGAGAAAACAAGAGAAAATGAATACAGACACAGTTGGGTCAATTTGCCATGTTTGACATTTTCCCCCCAAGAGAGTATCTGCAGCTTCTGGGCTTTTTTCTAAGAATGCAAATAAAACATTGTCAGTATTCGGTCAGTCAGTGTGTCCCATGTTTTTGGGGCATTGGGGGAAGGTTCAGCTGGACTACAGTGGAAATGAAGCAGGGATACACTGCTTCTGCCACTGTAGCCCCCAACATCATGGAGTCAGACACAATTCAAAAAACACCAATCAAATTCTTTAAATCTGTCAGTAATAAAGCTGTAGCTGCAGTCTGTAAGAGACGGGATTAAACGACCGCTCTCTTCATCGCCGTACTCCCCAGCTTTCTCTCCAGCTCTGCTTTTAATCAGTTTAGACTTCCTTTTCTCTGCATTGTCTGCTTCTTCTTCTTCTCTTCCCTCCATCCCTGACTCCTTCAGAGGCCTTCATGGTTCAAAGTATCAGATAGTCAAGGGGTCTTTTTGTAGAGCCTGCTGTGATTTCTGTTCTAAACCAGCAGTGACAGTCCCAGCAGGAAGCACACTCAAACAGCAAGACGATCAACTGTAAGAGAGAGGGACTTTTAGTGTGAATGTTTATATTCGTGTGTCTGTGCAGGCGCTGGATGCTCTGGACAGGGCCCTGCAGCAGAGTCCCAGTGATCTGACAGTGAGAGCAGAGCTGTACTTTTCCAAAGGAAATCAGCTCAGGGAGATGAACCAGCTGGACCAAGCTTTCGAGGTACCGCTCTTTTCTTCCTCCAAACTTGCTCTGTCTCAGTCTCTCTAGCCAGGTATCCATCCAAATGAGGCACAGATTTGAACCAATATTAGGTAGCATCTAGAGTGGCTTTCTCATTTTGTCATCCTGCATAGTGAAATTAGTGGCAAATTGCTGAACTTCAATCCCACCTTCATTCACTGGCACATTCACCCACTCCTCACACATTTATATTCAGTGTTTCTGACAGAAGACGTATCATGTTTACATATTTTCATGTATTGAATGTATCAGAACTAAATGCTTTAACCTCACTCAGGCCAAAAGGAGCCGACACTTGAAGGGTCACACCCTTGATCTGGTTCTGTACAATGTTCTAAGGATATCTGTATGCCTGATCACAAAGCAGGTTTATTCCATGTGGTTTTAGCCCAAATACCTGTTATTCACACTTCACCTATCCTCTGCCAGGTTTTTCACTCCAAGTCTGCTGGCAAGTTTTTAGAGCTTTTTTACCACTCATCCTCATTTTAACTTGGAAAATGGTCTCCCTTGGAACAATCCAGCCCTAGCTTAATGAATCCATCTAAAATGGAAAATGTGTTTTATGAGAACTTATTTTAACAAACCATTCTCCCTGACTTTTACTAAGGGAATGGACTCAACCCCCTTACATTTTACTAACACTTCTGCTACTACTTTTCAAAAGATCTGTCGGCACACTCTAAACCATGTTTGGATTTTTGGAGGAAGTTTCTGGAAGGCACTTTTCTGCACAGGGAGGTGGAATGACTTCTTCAGAAAAAGGGCTTGATAGGAGAGCCAAGAAACAAACCAAGGATAGGCCACTGAACACTTACAATAATGATGTAGTGGAAACAAGACAGCAGGAGCCAAATAAGCCATCTCAGGTCACAGCATCTTTAAGGAGAGTTTATACAGATGACGTTGTGTTATTTCCCTAGTATTATCACAGTCTCCAAAAGAGCAAAACAAGCACAAAGCAAGCAGCCTGAGAGATACTTTGAAGTGCTGTTTAAACTGGTTCATTTTAGGATTTTTTTTTGTGGTTTTTGTCTTTTATTTTTCAGAGCAGATAGTCTGGCTGCTGATTCAAACATCCACAGCCCTGCTCTAATCCCTGCTGATAAGAAGCATAAATAAATGAGGTGCATATGTTGAAGGTTTTATTTACTGAAACTGTTACCATTGCTACATTTGTTTATTAATCATATTTTGGCCTAAAAAACTAAATTTCAGCATGAGGCTTGATGAAGACACTAAAATCCACAGGAAAGATGAAGTAAAAGAAAAAGAGCACAGTGGTCAGAAAGTGAACTGTTTTCATAAGGTTTGCAAAAGGCAAAGGTTTTTCATCTTTATGGTTTTTGATTTTTTTATTCAGAGTGAACTCATTAAAGCAAAGCACATCTGTGTTAAAAAATCGAAAGGTAGAGGATCAGCAGTCCCTATGTTGTTCAAATAAAATTATTTGTTCCGTACAGGTCAGTGTTGACCTTCGTGGTCTTCTATATGTAGAAAGAGGAGATACTTATCCACACCAACAAGATGGTTTTAGTGTATACGAGAACCAAGATACACTTGCAGTTGAAAGCCCTAACTAACACTAAAGTGAAAAATATTTTAGGGGGTAAGACTGGGTCACTTAAATACATTCTTTGCATGGGTGAGAAGCTGCTATTACAGTGGGTACGGAAAGTATTCAGACCCCTTTAAATTTTTCACTCTTTGTTTCATTGCAGCCATTTGCTAAAATCGAAAAAGTTAATTTTTTTTCGCATTAATGTACACTCAGCAACCCATCTTGACAGAAAAAAACAGAAATGTAGAACTTTTTGCAAATTTATTAAAAAAGAAAAACTGAAATATCACATGGTCATAAGTATTCAGACCCTTTGCTGTGACACTCATATTTAACTCACATGCTGTCCATTTCTTCTGATCCTCCTTGAGATGGTTCTACTCCTTCATTGGAGTCCAGCTGTGTTTAATTAAACTGATTGGACTTGATTAGGAAAGGCACACACCTGTCTATATAAGACCTTACAGCTCACAGTGCATGTCAGAACAAATGAGAATCATGAGGTCGAAGGAACTGCCCAAGGAGCTCAGAGACAGAACTTTTTGCCGTTAATTCTGCACATGGAGGACTCCCAAACTATGAGAAAACCAGGCACTGCTCATCACCTGCCCAATACAATCCCAACAGTGAAACATGGTGGTGGCAGCATCATGCTATGGGGGTGTTTTTCAGCTGCAGGGACAGGACGACTGGTTGCAATTGAAGGAAAGATGAATGCGGCCAAGTACAGAGATATCCTGGAAGAAAACCTCCTCCAGAGTGCTCAGGACCTCAGACTGGGCCGAAGGTTCACCTTCCAACAAGACAATGACCCGAAGCACACAGCTAAAATAACAAAGGAGTGGCTTCGGAACAAGTCTGTGACCATTCTTGACTGGCCCAGCCAGAGCCCTGACCTAAACCCAATTGAGCATCTCTGGAGAGACCTGAAAATGGCTGTCCACCAACGTTCACCATCCAACCTGACAGAACTGGAGAGGATCTGCAAGGAAGAATGGCAGAGGATCCCCAAATCCAGGTGTGAGAAACTTGTTGCATCATTCCCAAGAAGACTCATGGCTGTACTAGCTCAAAAGGGTGCTTCTACTCAATACTGAGCAAAGGGTCTGAATACTTATGACCATGTGATATTTCAGTTTTTCTTTTTTAATAAATTTGCAAAAATTTCTACATTTCTGGTTTTTTCTGTCAAGATGGGTTGCTGAGTGTACATTAATACGAAAAAAAAAATGAACTTTTTCGATTTTAGCAAATGGCTGCAATGAAACAAAGGGTGAAAAATTTAAAGGGGTCTGAATACTTTCCGTACCCACTGTATATGTGAATACATTCTATGTAATGTGTCCTCTTAATTCCAGAAAAACACTGAAACCAATAGTTGAACATAAAGTTTAACTAGAAATGTGCTCTCAGTTGGGTGCAGATCTCTGCCAGCTCTCAATCATCACTTATGACCCACTACACGGGAGTGACAGTGTCTGTATCTGCAGAAACCCTGTCCTCTGCCTGGATTTTCTCTTTCCCTCTTATTATGCTGTGTTTCTGGGTGTCAGCAGTGGGTGTGAACTCACCAGCCAATAACAGTGCACAGGTGAGGTTGGGACTTTCTAAAAATTTAGCGACCAGGTCACATTGCTGTCTCATGGATGTATGAAGAGCTGCGTGTCTGCGTGTCTGACCCAGAGCGGGGATGAGACAAACAAATGCAGGCAGAGCTGCCACAACATGGCAGAGTCAGGCAGACAGGATGAAGCGTTCGCTTCAGTTGCATTTACTAAAAATCTGGGAATGCGGCACCTTCATGCAGGGTTGTGTAGAGGTTTGAGTTGTGTTTATTTGTGCTTTAGAAAATAACAGTTGTGATACAATCAGAAAATGATTTATTTCTCTGATTCACTGCTGTGTTCTCACTAAAACTGCCCGCTCTCTTTATTCACTTTCTATCTTGCTCAACCACTGCTCTCTGTCTCTCTCTCGTCTCTCGATTTATTTTTCACTTCTCTACTATGACAGAGAGCTAGACAGCTGTACAAGATACTTGTGACAATATTTGTGATTATCCTGATAATGAAAACTTGATAAGGATCTTCCCATCCCTAAATACAATACAAACCATGTTGTTATTCCTTGAGTGGAAGTATGTGACTGTCCCATAAAATATGACACTGACTAATCTGTTTTTCTTTTCTCCCACCAGAGCTACAAGCTGGCTGTCGAACTCAAACCTGACCAGTCCCAGGCCTGGATGAACATGGGAGGGATTCAGCACATTAAGGTAGCAAACATAAATTAATTTCTGAAGTCAAGACAGAACAATACTGCCATTCTGTGGTAGGTTGAAAAAAATGGCTTAAACCAATCCTCCAAGCTCCCTATTGCTCTTTCTAAAAATACCAAAAAGAGTTAATGTCATGATGTACAGAGACAATATTTATTTATTATTATTACACTGCTCCTGAGCTGCCTGAAACGGCTCCTTTGAATTCTCTCCTTCACTTCTGTAACTTTATGAGGTCACAATGTTACAGAAGTGACATAAAACTCCTTCCTGCTAGTTTGGCCTTCAAACAACAAAAGAGAGAGACAAACTGAAGCTCCGGAGGAAGAGTTTTTTTGAAATGTGAAACGTTGACCAATTAGAACAGAGCGGGCTAGCTGACCAATCAGAGCAGACTTTGCTTTCTGGAGGGAGGAGCAAGCGCTACAACGGAGCATTTCAGAGAGGGGTGAGAAGAGGTGCTGCAGGACAGCCAGGATGAGAAAAAGAAGGAGGATTATGAGCATTAACGCATGTAAACATGTTGTAACTGTAACTTGAGATAAAAATATGCACCTGGAAAATAGCATAATAGGGCCTGTTTAAAATACACAAATACAATTAAGTTTTTTATAATTTACAAATTCATTATCCTAAAAACATAATGAAATGACTAAACAGAAAATAAGTAGATAAACAGTCAAATGAATACAATTAATGAATGAACAAAGAATATGATGATGTGTACAATGAATGAAAATAAACATGACTACATGTGACCAAGTACAATCAGTTTGGATATTGTCACCATTATTTCATTAACTGATTTCAAATTTATCTGGCCTAGAAACATCAAACTCATTCACACCTGGAAATGTATTGTTTTCACGGCTCTGATGGGCAGATGTGAGGTTAAGATGTTCAAAGTGGCCACAGTTTTGTTCCTGCATCTTAGTAGCTGCTTGTCGTAGTCATTTCCCAGATTATCGATTTAAAAAATAGTTGCAGTTTCTTGCCTGCGCACTGGCGCCAACAGGTTTTCCGTGTGAAGCGGACACCATCGCAGCGTTACTACGTTTTTTTCACAGTGGTATGTTGAAGTGCGAAACTTTAGATATTAAAGTGTGGTTGTTTAACAGGACAATATGGCATAGTTTATTGCTCTTAGACTGCGATTTGTGTCAAATACAGTCTAAAAGAGAAACAGACCTTTGTCACTGGTGTAAATGTTTTCGCTACCAATCAAGTGAAAATGGTATATAGAAAGTGTTGGGTCATAATTCTCGCAATACCTACATTTCCTGAAGGCAACGGGGTTGAGGAAGCCTTCAGCCTTCATTGTTAGCTGTCACTCATGATTACCCGCCCCTCTCATTTGAAGCCATGATCAAGGCCAAAAGTCTGAAACCAAAAAAAAAGTATTTCACTCTTAAAATATAAAATGAGCAACTGAAAATCGGAACTATAAGACCTCAAATATCAAACAATATATGAAAGTGAAAAAATGAAAATAAATATTTTATTCAAAACAATTCCAATTTAATCAGTTATATTCAAAAAAAAAAACTTTTCCTTCACTTATTTTTATTTTGAATACATTGTTGTATTTTTCAAAGTTCAAGACCAAAACTTGTACTTTCAGTTTTAATTATTTTTTTCCAAATGATCAAGACTTTTGGCCTGGATTTGGCCTCATTAGAGGTTTGTCCGTGAACCATTTTTCCTTGTCTCCATCGCTTTCTCTTAAACTGAAACCTTATATTTGATGAACTGTAGAGGTATTTAGTAGGGGTATTGTTTCTCACGGTTTAACAGATCATTGTAGTCAACGATTGTTCCATACACATACTCACACTCAAAATACTTACACAGCATGTGACAAGCATTTCCAGGCTTTTTGAGCTCATCTTCTGTGACACCTACAATATCAGGAGACACTTTCGATTCCTTTTCACTCATCATTCATTTATTTCCTCTGTGACGTTAAAACACATTACATGAGCAGTCAAAACTACAGTATGTATGCTTCCTAACTATTTTTAGGGCTGACTAATTCTAAAGACACTCTTTCCACTCAAAATCAGATTTTGTGAATTACACATAGATGTCTAGTGCTCCCACATTTTTTTACATAGTTTCAAGAAAAATCTATCTTGTATTCTGGGCAATACAGTATTATTAAAATGTTGTTTTGGCCATTCAGGACCAAGTTTTTTCTATACATGCTTATTTACTCACAATCAATAAAAGCTAAAGGAAATAAAGATCAAATGTGAGAATTTTTTTTTTTATCATTTATGTGTCAGATGAGTAATTGTTTAATCTACTCCTCATACCCATTCCTAGTATTTAGGAGTGATTTGTGCATCAACTGGGTTTAGATTAAACACATCTTAAATAGTAAACTGCAGTTAAGCTATTGACATGGCAACAGCCCAAGTTCATTCTGGATTGAACACCTATTGCCGCATACATGTATTGTTCTGTATGTGTGTGCAGGGAGACTATGCAGCAGCCAGGATGTACTACCAGCGGGCCCTGCTTCTGAGCCCTGCCTCCAGACTTCTAAAAGAAAACTTGGCCAAGCTGGACCGGCTCGAGAGAAGACTGACAGGGGAGCGTAGACCACCGCGGTTCTCCAGACAATGTACTATCCTGGGCAAAGATAAGGGGAGCAGGGCACAGCCAAGCCCTCAGAAGCCCAAACACCAGCCACCAGGCAGCTGGATAAAACACACCCGACCTGGTTACTAAGAGCAGCCTTAGTAAGAGCAGAGGACAAGGGTGAACTTGTCAGGTCTGCAGCATGTTTGGAGGTGGACAGGGTGATGAGTCAAAGAGAACGAGCCGCCTTTCCTCCGGCAGGCAGAAGGGATTGATTCATCTTAATCAAGGGAGTGAACATCACAAATTGACATTTGTTGAATTATTCTTTAGGTCTATGTGAAGGCATTTCCTTTATGGCACCTAATCACAGATTGTAATTCAGCCCTCTGTGAGAATTGTTCATGTATTTACATTAGTGCAGTAGGAGTGTGTGGAAAATGTTATTATTATTATTATGAAGGAAATGAGCATGGGAACAGTATGTGTATCAAAATAATCTACGCTCAAAGTCTTAGTGGTCGGTCAGCATTGACCAAGAAGGAGTCAAAGTCACTGACCAGGAGTCAGTTCAAGGCCACAGAAAAATCAGAGGACAGTCACATCCAACACCAAACCATAGGTGGGACATTGACAAGGACATTGTTTTGCAAATACCAAGCAGGGTTGGGAAAGCTGCTTTGAAGATGTAGTCCATGAAGATATAGGATAGTCTTCATTGAAAGTAATTATGGCACAGAAACACTAAACTCAACTTGAAAGAAAGTTTATTAACAGGACAGGTCAGCTGTCGTTCCCGCTCTCTCTCTGCTCCATACTGTCAAACCAGCCCAGTTGCTTGATTCTCTCCAGAATCAGAAGACTGGGAAACACTGAGTGCAAAATCTGCACACATGGAGGCATTTGGTTGTGCTACTTGTGCAATAACCGCCTGCTACTGCTACTGTTGCATACCTTTTGAAAATGGCTGCGCAACCCAGACGCTAGAAATTCCATCAAGGTTTAACTGAAACATTGGGACAGCTGAAATTGGCACGATGCAACTAGACTCTGTTGGCCTTGCAACAAAACCACACCGTCCACTGACAGATACAGAGTAGGGTTCCATAGTGGTGTTTCTCTTACCTCACAAGTGATCCTTGGTCAAGAACCGACACCCACTTGCAAAAGGAACATTAACAAAATAATCATAAAGTTCAATTTTGGGAAGTGTGGCATAAGAACTAGGGTTCATTGAAGACACAAAGCTGAAAGCTTCAAAAAGTTAGTAAGTGGTTCCGAGAGTTTGTATTATTGTGTTTAAGAGATGAGTAGGAATCACACAACATTGACTTAATTCAGTGAAAACAAAAATCTTCAAAATCTGTAAAGATCTCAGATCATAGAAATAAATGTAGTACGATTCATAACTGCTGCCTTTTCTTTAGACGTAAACTCTGCTATGTTCTTCTAAACTTCATTTCCAGAATTGGAAAGTATAAGATTATATTGTGAGCCTTCTGCAAGTATAATAAGCTAGATGATCTACTCCTGTGTGAGGAGTTAAAATGCGTGGCTTCATGTGTACCTTAACCTCTGAAGACTGCTGATTGGTTTCTTGTTTTGTTTTGTTGACAGTGATGTTGATTATGAATGAATATTGTTGTGGAATGACAATAGGATGAAAATGAAGTAACTAGTGCAATGACTGACTTGCACCAAGAAAATAAAGTATGTTTTATTAAATGGTGTTTGGAGTTATTGATATAATAGTACAAATGTTTATGTATAATCCTTGACAACTTATGGTTACCCATAATACCCACTATTTAGATCCACAAATATGTTACCATGTACATATCTGCTAATTATTATTGCAACCTTCTAAATACAGATGGCAGAGAGAAGCAATTGGTTGTTTCATGTTTTGAGAGAGAAAAGAGAGAGAGACAGGACTGAAAGAAAAAACTGATCAATAATGATGATGATTCCAGGTGGTGGGGAGGAGTAACACATATATGAAAAAAGTTGTGAAAAAGTTGTAAAGCCTTTATTGTCTCCAGAGGGAGCTGGTTTGTAGTCTGATAAAAGTCCTCATGTGATGTCACTTGAGTCAGCGTCAGCTGAAGACTACTCGTTTGAAAAGTAAAACAAGCTGGAGGTGTGGAGTAAAAAAGAAGTAAGCTCTGTAGCCTGCTGCTCATCTCGGCAGCAGGCTGGAGCCCCAGGCTCCAGTAGCTGCTACTACTAAAATAACACACCCAAATCTCTGACCCAACTGTTGGCGATGAAGTTGCATTTCGGGTAATATAGGCACCCGATATTTTTAATAAGGAAGAAAAACATCAGTATGCTACAGATGTGCTTGACTGATAGTGTGGATTTGGGCCATTGCCTTCTCTGGTAGAGACCTGTCAATCACAAGGTAGCCCCGCCCAAAAGCATAACCTGCTTTATGGTCCAGCTATATTGACCATGATTTACTAAATGAACATCAAGCTGCATTAAAGAAGACTTGAAACTAGAGATTGAGACCAGAAACTCATGTTTACAATGTGTGAGGAAGCTTGACCAGAGTGGCTAGGAAAGTGGTAGGAGGCAGACACGAGAATCTTTGTCCAGAGAACAAAAGGTGTTTATTTACAAAAATGACCCTGCTACACGTATAACCAAAAATATATACAAACAGTATATACAAACAAACCGTTAACTTGGCTGAACTGAATAAAACTCAACTCATAATAACGGTTACTTAGAGTCACCTAACATCACGTGAACACAGCTACACACTGATGTCCATCTCCCCCGTAAGTGCCAAAGGCCTCTGCCTAGATAGAGCCTTCCATCAGCAAGATTTGTCACACAATGTTTATACTGAGAGAATAAATCAAGTTATGCTATTCATTCTGTACACATGACATCTATTGCATTCTGTCCATCCTGGGAGAAGGATCCCTCCTCTGTCGTTCTCCCATAGGTTTCTTCCTTTTTTCTCTCTGTTAAAGGGGTTTTTTAGGGGAGTTTTTCCTGTGCCGATGTGAGGGAAGGACAGAGGATGTCGCATGTGCACAGATTGTAAAGCCCTCTGAGGCAAATTTGTAATTTGGGATTCTGGGCTATACAAAATAAACTGAATTGAATTGAATTGAAGTGAGAAGTAGTGTCATTTTTCAACAGACTCCTTTACAACCAGAGAAGTCGCCCCCTGCTGGCTATTAGAAAGAATGCAGGTTCTAAAGCACATTGGCTTCACTCTACAGAACCAGAGGTTACCGCCTGGATTGTACAAATTGGTAAACCCAGTTTACTTTTGACTTATTTGTAGCCGACATCGCAACGTGGCGTTGGTAGCACATATGAGCAGCTAATATTTACAGACCGATTCCCAGCAGACTGTGCAGCGGGCTGCTGGTCTGAAGTCAGTGCATCAGAGAACCATGGTGACAGAAAGTGTGTCTGCTGTGTTATGCCAATAGGTTTGATAACATATACACACAGTGTATGATGATTCAAAACTACTACTATCTTGCTTTCTGTCACAACGTAAATATTCAAACAATGTGGATTTAACTAGTCATGCTCTGTGTAGCCTGATGTAAAGAGACAAAATTCTGCACACAAAATATTGACAATGAAATTACCTCACCTGTATTAAATAGGTCATTAATGATTAAACATCACAGCATTATCTCCTAATTAGCCTGCAGAGATGCTAAAAACGTTTCCAAGAAATAAAAAGGGTTGCACAGCTGTCTCTTGGTAGAAAGACCAGTTTGCTTCAACCAACCCATCTCCCATGCCCGCCAAGTGTGGGCTGTTTAGCTCTTGGAACTACGTAATTTACTCGGTGGGTGGGTGCGTCGCATACACACGCTGAATTGTGCGTTGGTGTCAGACACCAAGCAGCACTGACCAAGCTGCTGACACGGGAGTGAGAACAGATTATTGAGCGTATGTATTTGAAACTTAAAGATGTGAGATGATTAAAATCAGATAGTAATCACAATTATTTGGACTGGGTTCCTATACTATTGCAGGGTGCATTGTGACCATACCATAAATGAGGCTACATGTTTTTGTTTACTTCTTTGAAACAACAAAGAGTGGACAATTAATTAAATGAAAGGTTCTCTGGTTCCATACTGGAATGGAGACACATTAAACTTGAGTGTACATGTACATTCATCCTTTAGGTTAAACATATGTGTTAATTGAATGTCTGAGCAACAATATACCCAAAAACATCTTTCTTCATTTATAAGAAAAAAAAAATCCTAGTCCGTTTTCCCTCAAATCACATTTACTTTCAAATATTCAAATTTATATACGTTTTTGACCAGCATATATTTATCTTTTTTCTAAAGCTGTGTTGACCAAGCCCAGTATGTTTCTACCTGTGTGACAAATCTGAATTTTTACATGCAACACGTGCACCTCTATAGATCTTTGCGGCCTGGCTCATTGGGAGGAGAATTGAATCATGCCAGTGTAAAACATGGTCAAGAAACATTTTTACATGCAACCAATACTTTAACTTCAACTACTTTAACTATTTTAGCATATTACTGACTTTTAAGTTAAATGTGAATGAAGGTCTCTATAGCTATGTCCCAATCCAGCGGCTGCAGCCTTCAGAGCCTTCGCGGTCTACTTCGGCCAGGTCCTTTGAATACCATCTCATTTGACGGTCTGGTCGACAGAGGATTTCCTGTTCACATCACCAGCTTTTCGCGCCGTTTGTGACCCGATGAAAGCTGTCCGCTCATTCCAGAGGAAACTTAAGGTGTTCAAGAAAGACCTGCAGGGAGGCTATGCATACTTCCTAACAGTGCAGGAACAGGTTTAGTGTAAGCAAGATACCTCTTTTGTTAACTTTGTTGACAAGCTGATTTTAAACTTGGACAGCAACTCACCCTGTTCATTCAGAAGTGCTTGGCCTCTCAAGATGCAATTGATCGATCTTCATGTAGATGTAGCCCTGAAAGAGCATTTTGGAAGAACTGACCCTTCTACTTTCTTGCTCCAAATTGTCTTGGAGACAGCTTTCCCAGGTCCTAGGAGGAAAGTAGCCCTGTACATCTTGAACATGCTGGAAATCTTTTTCCTTGAACATGCTGGAAATCACTTTTTTAATCAATGAGATTTTTTGGCTTTAACCTTAAGTCTCTGGGGAGAATATGCTCCATCCATGGTATTTTATTTCCATGATAGAATGCCCTAACAATTTACCATAATGAGAGTGTACGTTTGGATTGACAATTTGATCAACCAATCATATTTTGATTTGTAGCCAATTGCCATATTCACTCAGAATATTCATGGCTTCAGGATATTCTAAAAGACCCGCTCACGGATCCTAGCTCAGAGTTAATTAGCAAACAACAGCCAACCCAAAAATGGCAACAGGTGGAGATAATACTGACTCAGCCGATGGAGAGATATTGTTGCAAGTGCAGATTTATTATCAGTGCCCTTTTCAAGACGACCTTTCAATGAAAAGATGGACATTGTTAAAAAGGCAGACCAATTCCCGAACACCTTGAGCTCAATCAACCTGCAAAAGCAGGCTATGTTCACCATTTTCAGGCAAGCAACTTAGAAGGATACACTTTACTAACGTGTGCATTTCTACAACACTTAATTTTTGAAGATGGAGCAGTACAATTATGTTTTGCCTATAGCAGAGAACCGGCCAGGGACGCCCGTATTTTTGGTTAGCATGTTTTTATTTGTTGGGAGGTATAGAAGGTTCCGTTCTAATAGGCACAATTCGTCACTGGATTATGTTAATACAAAATGTTTGTTAAACAGTAGCAGAAGTAGAGAGGAGTAGGAGTATTAGAAGTAGTAGTAGTAGAGAAGTAATGCCAGGTTGCTTACCTTAGCTAACATTAGCCAGCCTATGTTACCGGTCATACCAGACTAAGTGAGGTGTATTGACCAGATTAGAGGTATGTCTTATTTCTTGTGTATTGAACTTTTCATTGGATAGTATTGTACCCCCGGGGTCTTTAAGGTATTAAAAAAGCAGTGAATTTAATATTCTCAAATAAGACCTTAACAGTATGTTTACAATTAAAAAAAATGATACTGAGGTCTTACATTTGTGTCCTTATGGAGCAATAAATGAATACTGTAAGTCATAAATAACTGTCAAATGTATAAATTGTTGTGTGTGTGTAATGTTACAATTGACTCTGTTTGGTATGACTTGGATGTTATACATCAGTAAACTATGGAAAGCCGAAAGTGTCATTTAACTCCCCATTGTATGCAAAACAGAAGAAGGAGCTCATTACCATAAGGAAAAACGGCATAAGAAAATGTTGTAAATCTTTGTTTATACACATGCATGGTTTAGAAGTGCCTATTTTGTGTAGTCCCAAGACATATAAATAGTGTTTCTATCAGTGAACTATTTGTGATTATCATGTGATTGCGCACACCAAGTTACGAAAATTCAGAGGTGCATGACCAAGCGCCTCGACCACTTGCTGGGCCTACGCACACAACGCGCCAGCCTTGATTACATGATTGTCTGGCGTGCACGCTTCACGCTGGCTTCACAGCGGCTTCACAGCGCCAACTATAAAATAATCTAAAAGTTTTTGTTTTAAAGTCCTTTAAGAAGTACTACTCTGAGCCTTCCACTTAGCACTTATTGTATTCGTATTAGTTTGTTGCACTTATTGGATTCGTATTAGTTTGTTTCTGCACTGTACTTTTGCTCTGGTTTATGCTCTTAGATGTGGAAACTAATGGTCTTGTGGTGATTACCGGACAGGAGCATGTGGACCGGAACTGTCTGATGAGTCACCGTTCCCAGAAGATGCCCGTCAAGGCGCTGGCCGGGACAGACTGAGGAAGAGTTATTCGGTCGATCCCCAACTGAATGGCGAGTTCCTCATCCATAATAGAAGCGTCAGCTCCCGAATCCAAGAAGGTGGAAATAGTCTGGGGCCCCCGGGTAGAAGTAGTTTGGCATGGAATAGTGGTCTTTGACAAAGGAGGGTCGTGGAAACTGCTCGGCTCACCAGTACCTCCTGGTCTACTGGTGAGCCCGGGCTTTACCGGACAGTTGTGAGCAGAATGGCCGGCTTGGCCACAGTACATGCAGAGATTACCCCGCCGGCGCCTCTCTAGTTCCTCCGTGGAGAGTCTAGTGCATCCTTCCTGCATGGGTTCGGTCCCTGGGGAATGCAGGAGGGTTGGCGTGTAATCGGGAGACGTTGGACGAGTGAGATGAGCCGGTGGGCTTTGGCTGGGCTGTTCTCTGCACTTCGCCAGCCGCCTGGCCTGGATGCGACAATCCAATCTGGTGGTCACCTCGATAAGTCCATCCAGGGAAGTAGGTAAATCGAATAAAATCAGTTCGTCCTTGACGTCGTCTGCTAAGCCGAGCAAATACGCGACACACTGGGCGGCCATGTTCCATGAACTTAGTCGTGCCTTGGTCCGGAAATCAATGGCGTAGTCTGTGACTGGTTGGCGACCCTGCTGAAGCCCCAGCAGTCCGCCGGCGGCATCCGATCCCATGGAAACCACCCCGAAGACCTTGCGTAGCTTGTCGGAGAAAGACCGGAACGAGGCACAAGCTGGAGTATGGCGATCCCATTCTGCCGTCCCCCACAGGCGAGCTCTTCCCGTCAGGTGGTTGATGGTGAATGCCACCCTTGCGTCCTCCGAAGTGAAGGTATGCGACTGCAACGCAAACAAAATGGAGCAGTTCGTCAGGAATGCGTTGCAGCTCTCAGGATCACCAGCATAGCGTTCCAGTTCCCCCACTCGGGGGTCTGAGACGGGCGTAGAACGCGCCGGTTCGGGTCCGGAAGGAATCGAAGCAGGTAGTGACAGTGGTACCGCAATCGTCTGGGTAATGGCCGCCGTGAGTTGCTGTACCTGATGAATCAGGGCGGTCATGATCTGGTCCTGGTTCGCCAGAGTGTGGCTCATCACAGATAGTGAACCTCAGCGGTGTTGGCAACAAACTGGGTCTTGTGTCGCTGGATCGCTTCTTCGATCGACACAAACCGGGCTTGCGATGAGGTGTTGTATGCTGAGTCCATGTTCTGGCCAGATCATACTGTAACGGGTGTGGTAAGGACCCAGAAGCAGTACGACGGACACGAGGAATCATTGAACAAGACTTTATTCCAGGCAAAGAATACAGCAGGTGAACAGTCTCTGATCAGCTCACAAGGAATAATCCGCTCGGTAGAAAGCCAAGCTGTCAGGGTAGAAGGCAGACAGAAACCAGAGAAAGCCGAGGCTAATCTCGTGGTCGGGATAGAAGGCTATGGCGTTTTACCGGGGCAGAGGAAAGACAGGAGTCTCGTAGTTGGAGACGTAAGGCGAAGTCGTTTACTGGGGCAGAGGCAAGGAGGAGAAGTCCAATCAGGCAGGGTCGGTAACGGGGAATCAATCAAAGGGTAAACGCGGGAAAGACAGGCAGGTGAGGTGGGAGTGGCTGAGAGGTGAATGTGAGACAGATTGACAGGCGTGTATGGGAGCAGGACTGTGACAATATCATAAACTTGCCCTCTTTGCCCTCTTGCCCTCTTTGCCCTCTTTATTTCATGTCTTATTATAATGAATTTATTATTTTGTGCATTCTTGTGGAGAACTGTCAATAAGGACAGAAATAAATTACTACTACTACTACTACTACTACTGTTACTACTATTACGCTAACTGCATACACCAGTTCATGCATGTTTCTAAAGTTTACTAGCTGAATACTTACTCATAACCTTGAACTGAAGCATTTGTGTGGCCAGTATGAGGCTTGTGTTGGGTGTTCACTCCCTCTTTGTAAACAAAATAGTAATGTTGTTTTATCAGAGCATTTGGAAATCATCATGCCATCATAAGACAAATACTTACACACAGATCTGGCAATGAATCACCAGAGAGCTTTAAGTCTATACTTTTTTCTTGTAGTTGCAGTTGTTCCTTCCATGGCTGTCTACCGGTTTATTTTGCTGTTGTCTTTACCGCTATGCCTGGAAACATGGTACTGAACTTCACATTGCTATGAATTGTGGGTAATTCCCTCAGGCAAAGTCTGTAGGAATGCAGATTTACGGAGAGGGTTCATAAAGTGCTCAAATGTCTGTTAGAGGGCCCTCAAACACTCATTGATTTGACAGTGGGACTGCCCTAAACCCTCAGGGATTATTGGGGAATGCGCGTCAAAGTCCGTGAGTCTGTGATTGTGGAGAATGGGATTGGGCCACTATCTTATCTTGTGTCTATGAGCGTTTGATTGCTTCAGTGGAGACAGGTGTGCCTGAGGTGAAGTAGAGCTTTACCAGCTTCATCCCATACCATAATCAAGACTTCTACAAAGACTCAGGCCTGCCACATGCACCTTTCCAGATCGTTGTTTCTTCTCAGTCAGTGTTTCAAGCCAGCCTTGTTAAATATTTGCTTGTGGCCTGTTTCCCTTCAGCTTTCCCTGTTTCTCCCTGTCAGCCCAGCTCCTTTGCTCTGGAAGACATTTATTTTGGTTTCTTTTTTGAGCGATGATTTTTTTGTGTGTTTTTGTGTTTTAGTAAAAGCAAGTTGTATGATGTTCTTAAAGTCTCTTATCATTAGGTTACCGCATGAGTTTTAACAACGGGGCTAATATTGAAAACATTCCTCCTACTGATGCAGATATAGATTAAGACAACTTTCAACGGCCAAACATAGAAGCTAGGTTTCTTTCCTTAAAAGTTATTTGGGCTGAAATTGATAAGCACAAAAGACTTAAGGAGGAAGTCAAACAATATAAAGAGGATACACGCTATGTATCAAATTTGGTATAGCTTATTTGTATTTATTGTTGTTTACTTTGTGTGTCCTGAATTTTTTTTTTGCTGAATGTTGTGTATCAGGACTGTGATTGAAATGCTTCCAACATCGGATCCACACAAGTGTCGCCCCGTACACCGCTGAGAGAGGAGGCGGTCAAAGAAGCCCGAGCTGTTTAGCTGCTACGCAAAGTGTTGGAAATAACGGTGCATGAGATTAACCAACAACCAGGTGACACACAGACAGCAGACCCGCTGTTGGTGTAACCCCTGTGCATGCCTGAGGGAGGAGGTGGTGGAAGTAGCCCGAGCTGTTGAAGAGATCAGCCAAGAAGAAGACAAAGCTTCTTGGACGGCTGATGCTCGGGCAGGTGATATTGCCCAAGCCCAGAAAGGGTTGTTGCAAATGACAGAGCTAGTACACCTGTGACAACTTCTAATTTACAGCATGGCGATGAACTCAAATTATTTAATGAAAAAGTATAACCTTACTGATATTCTCCCTACATTACCCACGTGTTTCGCAACGGGAGGATACTCTACCACCTAACCCTGATTATCCAGAGAAATCGGACTTACTCTAAATGAGCGTACGGACACTGGTTAGATCTTAGTCATTTAGTAACTGTACAGTCACGCTGAGCAGTACAATCCCAACATCCTGATGGTCTGCATAATTTGATAAATGGTAGTTTTGCACAATTGAATAGTAAAATGGAAGAACTACAGTGTTTTAACGTCATTGTACAAAGTTAATCTGTCCAGCTGAATAGACAAGTGCAGGCCTCAAACACTCATCAATTACCAAACATTAATGTGCAACAGAATGGACGAGATGTTATGAGCAACTTAATCACCGTCTTGTAAGACAGAGGTCTCTGTTAAAAAAGTTATTTGATTTACTCCGCATGGAATTTGGCTTCATAAAGGGTGTGTTATAGTGGTTATCTAATAGTCAGTAGAAAATCTCCAAGAAACATATTCAAACATGCTGAAGGGTCTGACCTTAATAATTATAATAGTGATTATGATAATGATGATGCTAGTGATAATGACATTCCTGATACTGTTGAAAGTTGGTATGTCAAGAGTGAAACATAAGCTAAAAAGAAAAATCTCCCTCATGGGTCTGCCATACAGTATGTTTACCATAGCATGATGTAACGGCCTAAAATCACTAGAACAGACTATGTTCACTAGAAAAGCGTATTTTTAGAGACCTTAACCTACATAATCTTGAGCAAGTACCTATCAAGGTCGGAGATACACTATCTGGTATGATCGGCCAGGCTTTAGAGGACTCACCCACAGGAAGTGTCCTAAATTAAGTCTTGAGAGGTCCCTGTCTAGCCAGTGTTAAATACAGATGATGCGTACAATGAAGGTTTGTTTCCGGAAGAAATTTTGCAGGTTCTACAGAGTAATGACACATCAATGTCGGATGTTGAATTGGAACTGGTAGTCACAGTAGCGCAAAATAGAAGTGGGGGTGCACGCCTAAGATTATAAAGTGTTCCTTATGATGAGATTTTATCCCAAAAAAGCTGCTTTCTGTAAAATCCAACCAATAGGGGAAAGGAAAATCTGTTTCTAGCTCTGTCTTGTACATTTTGATGATGCTAACATCATAACAGAGCATGAAAAAAAATGTGCATATGCAAACCAATTGCACGGAGCAGTTTGTTCATGCAAAGTATTGTTCTAAGATGTCATTAAATTGACAAATTTGTTTGTAAAAATGATCTTCCATTACGTTGCTGCGCGAAAAGGGCTGCAATGTTTCCAGACGCACGACACTTAGCACCCTTGGAACAGTCTGGTTATGCAAATACAGTGAGTCAGACCGGGCTTTTTGGTGCATCATATATATGTCAGTATTGCTACCATTTCGAATGAAACTCTGCTATACCATAATTGTAAGCTATGATGCAACTTCTGTTCAAGAGTTCCATAGGCCCTCTGGCAAAACCCTGAAATATGCTGAATTTAAATTAATTTGCCAATTAAAAATGTTTAAAGAAGCCGTACACAGCGTCACACCCTGTAACAAAATTAATGGCATGTGGAAAAAACATTAAAAAAAGCCCTCCAAAAGTGCACACCAGTGTGTCGAGAAGCGCTTAGAGAGCGATGAGCTGCATTAATGTTTTATTTAGCCATTTAAAGAAGCACGTTAGACTAACTGAGTTTGAGACACTGTATCATAATGATATGAATGAGGCAATATGAATATCTGCAATGGACATTCAGGTAAAACAAGTTTTGTTTCAATACACTGAAATGTGTGGATGCATTTGTTAAACAATGCAGAGAGCCAAAATCATGTGGATATACATTCAAAGTGCAGAATGACTGGCTTGGACAAATATGTACTGTTAAAGTACTTGAAACAAGGAATCATGCCGCAGATGACAATGAGAGGTAGCTGGGTCATTCGGATGTATGACAAAGCATTTCAACAGCGGTGCATAGATTTATTCAGTTTCCTACCAATTCTTTTGTCAAAAACACCTGCTGTCTTACCTTCTGGGGATATGGAGAAGGGCTATTTCCCCAATAAGTTTAACACCAGGGAGAACAAGTTCTACTCTAGCAATTACCACGATCTTCCTACTATGGGTATGATGAGATGAATGAGTGTGAGAAAATGACTTTAATGAAGTGGTATGACAAAGTTTGTCGAGAAACATTTGACTTCATGCAGAGATTAGGCTGTACTGCATCAATGATGTGAAAGTGTTGCGCAGAGCCTGTATGATTTTAGCAAGACTTTTCTGTCGTGCACACAGCTTGATCCTTTAGCATTCACCACTCTGGCATCTAGCTGTAGGGGGGTATTTAAACCTTGATTCTCCCCAAAAACACTGTGGCTCTGACGTATGAAGGCACACACAGCGCAGAATGGTTCAAACATGAAAATGTTTGATAAAACATTCGCTCAATCATGGTGAGAAGCTATTTGCAGCATAATATATTGCAAATACCCATCCACAAACACCTTTAAACCAATGTGTCCTATGGGAAGCAAAAAAGCATGTTCAACGATAGACTAGACGCCTTGCAAGTACAACATGAGCTAAGGGTTGTGGTAAGGTGGGAGTGTAGATGGGCATCATTAAAAAAACCTCTAACCTTGCGGTCCAGACGTTTTAAGGATGTTTCAAAAAGCCAGAATGCTTTGACAAATGCATTGAAGCTATACCTCAAGGTTGAAAATGATGATGAAAATCAGATACTACGACTTCACAAGTGTGTATCCACAGATTACCCACAAGAATTACGATACTATTGATAGTTGTTTTGGGTTTGTAAAGTGTACTTTGTTCCCACTGAAAAGCTTGTTCCATCCTGTCTAGATAAGATAAGATAAGATAAAATAATCCTTTATTAGTCCCGCAGCGGGGAAATTTGCAGGATTACAGCAGCATAGGGTATAGTGTACACAAGAGACATAGTAAAAGAAATACAAGATAAAAATAAAATGAAAGTATTATAAATAAGCAATAAAAAACAGTAAAAAAATCCACAATAACTGAAATATTATATGTACAGACAGAAAACTATTAAAGCTATAATTGCACAGTGTATTGTATTACACGTGTCATGTGTCATGTGGTCTGCTGGGAGCAGAGTTGGTTGTGCAACCTGACAGCAGCTGGAAGGAAGGACCAGCGATACCTCTCCTTCACACACCGGGGGTGAAGCAGCCGGTGGCTGAAGGAGCTGCACAGAGCTGCCAGGGCATCCTGCATGGGGTGGGAGGTGTTGTTCATCAGGGATGATAGCTTGGCCATCATCTTCCTGTCTCCCACCACCTCCACCGTATCCAGTGGACACCCCAGCACACTGCTGGCCTTCCTGACAAGTTTGTTCAGTCTCTTCTTGTCAGCTGTCGAAATGCTGCTGCTCCAGCAGACCACTGCATAAATGGCTGATGCCACCACAGAGTCGAAAAAGGTCCTCAGGAGTGCTCCCTGCACGCCAAAGGACCTCAGTCTCCTCAGCAGATACAGTCTGCTCTGACCCTTTTTGTATAGTGCGTTAGTGTGATTAGTCCAGTCCAGTTTATTGTTCAAGTGAACACCCAGGTACTTATAAGATTTCACAATCTCAATGTCCTTTCCCTGGATGTTCACTGGTTCCGGAGGACAGTGTTTACCCTGGCGGAAGTCCACCACCAGCTCTTTGGTTTTACCAGAGTTGATCTGGAGGCGGTTCCGCCGGCACCATCCTATGAAGTCCTGGTTCAGTTCTCTGTATTCCCTGTCATCACCGGCGGAGATGAGGCCGACGATTGCAGAGTCATCAGATAACTTTTGCAGGTGGCAGTTTGCAGAGTTGTATTTGAAGTCCGATGGGTAGATGGAGAAGAGTAATGGAGCCAGAACGGTTCCTTGTGGGGCCCCCGTGCTGCAGGACACCAGATCTGACTCACACTCCCGTATCCTCACATACTGTGGACGGTTGGTGAGGTAGTCCAGGATCCATGCAGTGAGGTGGTGGTCCACCCCAGTCTGCTCCAGCTTGTCCCTCAGAAGCAAAGGCTGGATGGTGTTGAAGGCACTGGAGAAGTCGAAGAACATGACTCTCACAGTGTTTCCAGCCTTTTCCAGGTGAGAAAGGCATCTTTGTAGCAGGTAGATGACAGCGTCATCCACCCCGATTCCAGATTGGTAGGCGAACTGAAGTGGGTCCAAAGATGAGCTCACCAGGGGGTGGAGGTGCACAAGGACCAGCCTCTCCAGCGTCTTCATCAGGTGGGATGTCAAAGCCACCGGCCTGAAGCTGCTGAAGTCCTTGGCCCTCGGAGTCTTTGGGACTGGTACCACGCAGGGTGTCTTCCACAGCTGTGGTACCCTCCCTAGCTTCAAGCTCAAGTTGAAGACGTGCTCCACTATCCCGCACAGCTGGTCTGCACAGGACTTGAGGAGCCTTGAGCTGATGCCGTCTGGACCCGTGGCCTTTCTCACCTTTATCTTCCTCAGTTCTTTTCTTAACTGGTTATTTGTGAGGGACAAGTTGGGGGGTGGGGGCTGTGTGCTGTAGGTTGAGTGCAGTGTTTGAGGAGTGTGGAGGGGAGCCGAGTGTTGTGGAAAAGGGGGAAAAGGGGGTGGAGGAAGAGGGGCAATCTACAGGGGGTGCAGACGATGGAGGTTGCAGCAGCAGGGAGGTCTGGGTGGGGGGAGGGGTGGTTGGCTGATCAAATCTGTTAAAGAATAAGTTCAGATCATTCACCCACTTTTGGTCCCCCACAGGCTGTTGGTTGAGCCCCTTGTGGCCAGACATGGCCTTGAGGCCCTTCCAGACCCCGCTGATGTTGTTCTGCTGCAGCTGATCCTCCATCTTCGTCCTGTAGACTGTTTTCCCTTCCCTGATCTTCCTCCTCAGCTCCCTCTGCACAGTCCTCAGCTCCTCCTTATTTCCTGATCTAAAAACCCTCTTCTTCTCCTTGAGGAGGGTCTTTATATCAGGAGTTATCCAGGGTTTGCTGTTGGAAAAACACTGTACAGTCCTGGTGGGTACGGTGTTCTCCACACAAAAGTTAATGTAGTCTGTAATGCAGTCTGTGAGACCGTCGATGTCCTCCCCATGGGCATCACTGAATACTTCCCACACAGTCGAATCAAAACAGTCCTTAAGAGCCTCCTCGGCTTCATCTGACCATCGTTTGACTGTGCAGGTCACAGCTGGCTGCCTGTGTACAAGAGGTTTGTACACAGGCCGGAGGTGCACCAGGTTGTGGTCAGATCTTCCCAGGGGAGGGAGGGGTGTTGATGTGTATGCCTCCTTGGTGTTGGCATACAACAGATCCAGGGTTTTGTTGTCTCTGGTGGGGCATGTGATGTACTGGGTGAATGTGGGCAGAGTGGAGGACGGAGGGGCATGGTTAAAGTCACCAGAGAGGAGGAGGAGGACATTGGGGTGTTGTGTGAGCAGCCTGCTTATCGCCGAGTGTATGAAGTCACAGGCCGCTTCTCCGTTAGCAGAGGGGGGAACATACGCAGCTATTGTGATAACGTGCGAAAATTCCCTTGGTAGATAATTCGGCCTCATGCTAACGGCCAACAGCTCAATGTCCTTAGTACAGGTTTGTTCCTTAACAGTGATGTGCCCAGAGTTACACCATCTATCATTAACAAACACTGCCAGACCTCCTCCCTTCCTCTTATCGCTCTCCGTTGTCCTGTCTGCCCGTATGATGCGGAACCCGTCCAGTGCAGCGTTCATGTCCGGGGTCAGCTCCGTTAGCCATGTCTCCATAAACACCATGATGCTACACTCCCGGTATTCCTTCTGATGGCGAGTCAGTGTTGATAGCTCGTCCATCTTGTTTGGGAGAGACCTCACGTTTCCCATGACGATGGAGGGGAGGACGGGTTTAAAACGTCTCCTCCTGGCGCGACGTTCTGCCCCAGCACGGCATCCCCGTCTCTTCCTCCTCAGCTCACGGGGAACCTCGGGTCTCTCCTCCGGTAGTAGCAGCGCCGTGTCCCGGAGCGCTAACAGCTGACCCCTGGTGTAAACAATGGGGGTCATGGCTGTGTGCTGAGTCTCCGGACACGGTGGAGAAAAGTGCAATAATCAGCAGGTAGACCACAACGAACTCGACGTGTCTCGCTGCCATAGTGCACTAGTGTTTACAACAATTAAATAAGTAACAGAAAAGTAACAAAAGTAACAAAAATAACACAAATTTAAAGGGAAAAGCTCACAGGTGAGCAGGAGCTGCTGTAAAAGGCAGCCACTTGCGCGGCGCCGGAAGTAACCAGTCTTGCCCTGCAGGTGTCACGACAAACTCATGTTCCCACTGTGCAGCAAGTGTGCTGAAGCTCTGAACCAGATGAGTGAATGTACAGACAGTGACCGCGACAGACAGATGTCTTTCACTTTGTTTGGGACTCGCTTTAAAAAGACGGTTGAAAAAAGGTTTCATAGTGTGGGAGTCTTCCAACAATACATATACATTGTTAAGGGATAACGTCAAAACATTTACGAAATACCCTAGGAGAGCAGGACAAATACATGATGCCTGATTTTAGTACACGACCCTATGAATAAGAGAACTGATTGCAGACTGCAGCATCCTTTTAGTTTAGTGGTGAGTGGGCTCAAACTGTCAAAACTGTTGGCTAGAGTGTGGACAAATGCATCAAAGGTTATTTCACACAGTTTAAAGAATGTTGTTAACATTTACTCATGCTGGCAACCTTTATATAATCAACTGTTTCTCTGTAACACTGTAACGGGTGTGGTAAGGACCCAGAAGCAGTACGATTGACACAAGGAGTAGTAGGAAGAAGCTTTATTCCAGGCAGAACACACAACAGGAAACCGGGCTTGGATCGACTCATGTGGAGAAATCCAATCAATGGAGCGCCAAGCCGTCAGGGGAGCAGTCAGACAGAAACCAGAGGAAGCGGAGGCTAATCTCGTGGTCAGGGACAGAAGGCTGAGTCCTTTACCGGGGCAGAGGCAAAGCGGAGAAGTCCAAACAGGCAGGGTCGGCAACAGGAAATCAGTCGGAGGGAAAACGCTGGAAAGTTTGGCATAATGCAGAGAACGATCTGGCAACGGGTGATTGAGTGACTGGGGTTTAAATACAGAGATGAGTAGGTGCAGCAGGTGAGAGTGATTGAACTGATGAGGTGGGTGTGGCAGACAGGTGCACTGAATGAACTGATTAAGTGAGTGAGAGAGAGTGGCAGGAGAGAAGGGGCAGAGCTGTGACAGGCTGGTGAGGTTGGAGTGGCTAAGAGGTGAGTGTGAGAGCAGAACTGTGACAAACACTAAATCTTTTTAGTGGCTTTTTGATGCCACGAACGCCGCTATTTCCTTATTTTTTAAGCTAAAACACCAGATTATCTGATGTCGCATAGGATGGACCCTGATACATGGATTTCTGATGTCTTTATTTTTCGCCCCTACGTCTCGGATTTTGATGCTATGGGCCGCACGGTCACCTCTGTATGGCAGCAAGAATGACTGGGGATTATTTCAAGTAATTCAATCCCTTTAGTTAACTATATATATTAACTATATTCACTCACCTGGAATCCAGGGACTGCCCGTCGGAGCCTTCTTTTATACTCTGTGTGAGAGGGGGCTGTGGGAAGAGGATTAAAAAGAGTCTCTTGCTAAAAGAGGTTTGGTTCAGCTTACACACAATGGGTGCAACCTGGTTTTATTGAGTTTTATAGTTTTTACAACAACAATACAGGTTTCTGCTTTCGCAGGTTTTATATGTTTCCTCTGTAGGGCAGTGGGTTATTTCACGGAAACAGTGGTCGGTCCTGTCTAAGTTTCTTTATCTGAGGGATAAATGTTTGGTTAAGTGTCTCTATCTGGGGGATAGAGGTTGGGTTAAGTTCCTTTATCAGAAGGGTAAAGGGTTGAAGCTAAATCTAAGGTCTTGAGCAAAATATGTCTGCCAAGTAGGCTTCTGAAGTCAGCTAGTCTGGCTTGTAGTCAGAAAGCGTGCTGAGCAATGTTAAAACATCTGGTTATATACTTTTTAAAGCAGGAAGTAGGCGGTTACATTCAAAAGCTTTGCACGCAATATCATTAATTTTAGCTGAGTCTATGCAGAATGTGGCTTGTGCCCCTGGGTCATAAAACCACAATTACATCCTGTTATTCTTCTCTCTGCTTCAAGCGGAAGCCTCCTGCACACAGTGTCTTTATATGGTGAGGGACTGAGTTTCAACACATATATATTCAACCTACCATTGAATATTAACAGTCTACCGGATGATTTTTAGCCTACATATTGCACACTGGGCGATAAATCGTCAAACACAACATGTTTTCAAATATCCCCATAAGAAGCGTTGATTCTGGCTCAATTTATTGCTTCGTCAATTTATTGCTTCGTCAACTTCACAGTTCACAGACTTCACAACTTCACAGACTGTGCCTTAGTGGTAGAGCAGTCTCGTCCTTTATCAGAGGATCGGCGGCTCGATCCCCAGCTCCGCTAGTCCACATCGATGTGTCATTGAGCAAGACACTTAACCCCAAATTGCTCTTGCAGGCTGTGCCAGCATTGTATGAATGTGTTAAAAATGGTTAGGCAGACCTTTGATGGGCAGGTGGCACCTTGCCTGGTAGCCCCTGCCATCAGTGTATGAATGGGTGTGAGTGGGTGAATGACATGTAGTGTTAAAGCGCTTTGAGTGGTCGGAAGACTAGAAAAGTGCTATAGAAGTACAAGACCCGATTCCGACTAGGCTGCTTACGGAAGTTTTACCTTTAATTAGCAATTCTTTATTAGAAATTATCAATCTGTCTTTACTAACGGGCCATGTACCACAGGCCTTCAAACTAGCTGTAATTAAACCTCTTCTTAAGAAACCTACTCTTGATCCAGAGGTGTTGGCTAACTATAGACCTATATCTAACCTTTCGTTCCTCTCCAAGATCCTTGAGAAAGCAGTAGCAAATCAGCTGTGTGACTTTCTGCATAACAATAGTTTATTTGAGGATTTTCAGTCAGGATTTAGAGTGAATCATAGCACAGAGACGGCACTGATGAAAATTACCAATGACCTTCTAATAGCTTCAGACAAAGGACTTGTCTATGTACTTGTATTGTTAGACCTGAGTGCTGCATTTGATACCATTGATCATCAAATCTTATTACAGAGATTGGAGCATCTAATAGACATTAAAGGAACCGCACTTAGCTGGTTTAAGTCATATTTATCAGACCGATCTCAGTTTGTATATGTAAACAATGAAACCTCGATGAAAACCAGGGTCAGTCACGGAGTTCCACAAGGGTCTGTTCTTGGACCAATTTTATTCACCCTATATATGCTTCCCTTAGGGAATATTATCAGAAAACACTCAATAAACTTTCATTGTTATGCAGATGATACCCAGTTATATCTATCGATTAAGCCAGACGAAACTAACCAGTTCTCTAAACTTCAAGCATGTCTTACGGACATAAAAACCTGGATGACCTGTAACTTCTTGATGTTAAACTCCGAAAAAACTGAAGTTATTCTACTAGGCCCAGATCACCTTCGAAATCAATTATCTAACGATATAGTTTCTCTAGATGGCATTGCTCTAGCATCCAGCACTACTGTTAAGAACCTCGGAGTTATCTTTGCTCAGGATCTGTCTTTTAACTCTTATATAAAACAGATCTCAAGGACAGCCTTTTTTCATTTACGTAACATTGTGAAAATCAGGCAAATCCTGTCTCAAAGCGATGCAGAAAAACTAGTTCATGCATTTGTTACCTCTAGACTAGATTACTGTAACTCCTTATTATCAGGCTGCTCTAATAAGTCTCTTAAATCTCTACAGTTGATCCAGAATGCTGCAGCACGTGTTCTAACAAAAACTAAGAAAAGAGATCATATTACTCCAGTATTAGCTTCTCTGCACCGGCTCCCTGTTAAATCAAGAATATAATTTAAAGTTCTTCTACTTACCTACAAAGCTCTAACTGGCCAGGCACCGTCTTATCTTAAGGAACTTATAGTTCCTTATTACCCAACTAGAGAGCTGCGCTCAATCAATGCAGGGTTACTTGTGGTTCCTAGAGTATATAAAAGTAGGATGGGAGCCAGAGCCTTCAGTTATCAGGCTCCTCTTCTGTGGAACCAGGTTCCAGTTTCAGTCCGGGGGGCAGACACACTCACCACTTTTAAGAGCAGGCTTAAGACCTTCATTTTTGATAGCGCTTATAGTTAGGGCTGGTTCAGGTTCGCCTTGGTCCAGCCCCTAGATATGCTGCTATATGCCTAGACAGCCGGGGGACTACCTAGGACACACTGAGCTCCTCTCTCCTCTTCTCTCACTCCTTCTTTATGTATTAATCTCCTATTTATGCACATTACTGATTTTGCTTCTACCCCTGAGTCCTTGTGCTTTCTCGCCTCGCAGGTTCGCAGGAATCAGGGTTATATTTGGACTGTCATCGTGCCACCTGCTGAAGCCCTGCTGACACCCACTGCTACTACCACCATCATTATTAGTCACATTACTATTATTATTCCCTGTACTATTACGCTTATTGACTTTGCTTCTACCCTGGAGTCTTTGTGCTTTCTGGCTTCACAGGCTTCTATAAATCGTGACTGTACCTGGACTGTGGTTGTGAATCCTGCTATGGCCCTGCTGACACCGACTGCTATCACCATTATTATTACTAGTCACATTACTATTACTATTACCTGTACCATTACGCATATTAGCTTTGCTTCCACCCTGAAGCCCTTTTTGCTTTCTCGCTTTGCAGGTTTCCATGAATCGTTGTGGTACCTGGACCGTAGTAGTGCCTCCTGCTGTGAGCCGACTGATACCCACTGCTACTTCGATTATTATTATTAGTCAGTGCCGATGTGAGAGTTCCGGGACAGAGGACGTCGCATGTGTACAGATTGTAAAGCCCTCTGAGGCAAATTTGTAATTTGGGATTCTGGGATATACAAAATAAACTGAATTGAATTGAATTGAAGTCCATTTACAATTTAAACACCGTTTGCAAAGACCTCCAATCACACCACTGAATAAAGGAAAGGTTTTAAAAGACTCCCTATCTTTACAGAATTTTTTTTTCATCTTTCTTTTAATTTCTGGTGAACCGATCTGCCTCAATACTGTGTATTTTCAGACCTGTTTTGCTGACTGCGACACATAAAGTGCCTATGGAAAGGCTGAACAAGGTCTGAGCAGATAAAAGTACAAAACAGTTACCAGTCTCTTTCAGACAAGCATCCACTCCATTTTTCATTGTCCAAAATAAATAGGTGTCTGTATGAGTACCTACACTCAGAGTAACTTTTCCATTTTGTTATTTAACAGTGTAAACATACCCATTGACACATTGGCTAACATCACTCGATCCCCAACATGTAGAGAGACTACCAGGACTTTCGTAACATATTGCCAAGGGTGCAAGTTGAACAGCTCTCTTCCACCAATGCCCATGGGCGGATAGGCCATGGTAGAGACTTGGCAACACCAGACAGCTGCAACAGTTCAGACACCAGTTCACTGTCAAAGCTGGCCCCCTGGTCTGAGACAATACACTCTAAGAAACCATTGAAAACACAGTCCCGAAGCTTTCTGGCAACCTGTTTGGAAGTTTGGTTCCTGCACGGGGGCTCATACAAGTGAAAGAAGAATATCCAGAGGTCTTCCCTGCATGTGTCACTTGTGCCCAGGCCAAATGTGGAAGGTTATAGCTTTGGTTATTACATGGTATTCCTAAATGATTACCTCTTTGTTATTAAACTGATACTCCACAATTACCATGTTATTACCGAGCTGTAATGTAATGTAAGCTGTAAAACAACCTTCTTTTACTTTATTTTAATTTTAAAAACTTCTATCAACATCTCTGGGGGTTGTGACTTTCCAAGTAGAAATAACCTTTTTGATAGAAAGAGCTGGACGGCGGTGACTTCCGGGTTAGACGATGTAGAACAGACGCGCGAGAAGAGGCTCCCGACTAATTTGCATTATTTACCTTCAATACGGTCCCTTTGGTTCACTTTTTGCCTCACAACGAGCCACTGAATACGCATTGGAAATGGAATAAATAAGATATGCCATCAAAACGCAGCAAACAACAAGGAATTCAAGCTTACATAACTCGTGCTAATTCGCAACCTGAACAGCTAGCCACCATGTCGACGAGCGCAGGCCCCGCTACAGCCAACACTCAATCTGCTATTACCGAAGTTAACGAGCCCGCTACGGTTCAACAACTCTCAGCCATGCTTGAAAACCAACGAGCCAGTATGAAGGAGGATATGGCGAAGCTAATACAAACCACGTCACAGTCATTGAAAGCCTCCGTTGACGCGCTGCGAGGGATGTGAACTCATTTAATAAACGCCTCACCGAAACCGAAACGAGAGTGGGAGAAAACTTTGAAAGGATCACTTCGACCGAAGCAACGGTAAAATCCCTGGAGTCCCAAAACAAACACCTCCTAGACCGAGTAGAAGACCTGGAGAATAGATCGCGCCGATCTAATCTCCGTATTGTGAATATACCGGAGGGCAGCGAGACTGGCAAGGAGCCGAAGCAGTTCATAGCCGACTTTCTGATGGAGGCTCTCGGGGAGGTATTCACGTCACCCCCGCCCATCGACCGTGCGCACCGCACCGGCCCGCTACCGGAACGAGGATCCCCAAAGCCGAGGCCTTTCATTGTGTGCTTCCAGAACTTCTCTGACAAGGAAAAAACATTAAGGTGGGCAATGAAACACGAACTGAAACACCGCAATGTGACTGTGAGAGTGTACCAAGACATGAGTGCTAACCTGGCCAAAAAGAGAGCTACCTTTAATGGCATAAAGCAGGATCTGTACAAAAAAGGCATCCGCTTCGGACTGTTATACCCGGCACGTCTGCGCGTCACCTTCGATGGAGAATCATTCTACTTCGACACCCCTGAAGAAGCGAGGGCCTTCTATGAGCGGCGCGTTGCAGGCTAATTTGGATAAGACAACGTAGAGCTGAACTGTGTGAGCAGGTGCGCAGAAATGCGCACACACTTCTCATGCCCCGATGCAGATATTGTAATGGTAACTGCTATTCACACTAATTGTTAATGAGGCGACTACTCATTTGTGGCTCAAATGTAAATTTTATGCAGTTGGTTTGTACTTGTTGTGGGAAATTATACACTAAATTTAATATAGGATTTGAATAAGTTGGGTGTTTTCTCTCCAAGTAGGAGAAATATAGGAAATGTCTCTCGGGGGACAAGATAAGGGAATCCTGCGGCTAGCCCCTGTTAGGGAGACCAGCATAGGAATGGAACGTGTTCAAGTTGTTCCTTTTTGTTTAGTTTTTGTTCTCTTTTTGTTTTTTGGGGTTTTTTCTCAGGGTGTTCAGAGTTTTTTGGGATACACACTACCTCTACCTTTCACAAATGGAATATAATAAAAAACCCAGAGTAAAGTCATGTTAAGTGGAGTAACAACAGGAGGAGACACTGCCAGATTTGTCAGTTGGAATGTTAAGGGGCTAAATGGCCCTGTTAAAAGAGCTCGAATTTTTGCTCACCTTAAAAAACTCAAATCTGAAATCATTTTTTTACAGGAGACACATTTAATAATAGGGGATCATATTAGATTACGAAGACCATGGGTCGGTCAAATATTCCACTCCAATTTCAGTAGCAAATCAAGGGGAGTGGCAATTCTTTTTCATAAAAAAGTTCAGTTTACCGCGGCAGATGTTATTTCTGATCCGAATGGCCGCTACATTATAGTCTCTGGATCACTTTTTCATACACCAGTGATTCTAGTTAATGTATATGCACCCAATTGGGATGATGAAGATTTTATAAAGAAAATTATATCCAATATTCCTTCTCTAAATTCT
This sequence comes from Anoplopoma fimbria, assembly GCF_027596085.1. Taxonomy (NCBI): domain Eukaryota; kingdom Metazoa; phylum Chordata; class Actinopteri; order Perciformes; family Anoplopomatidae; genus Anoplopoma; species Anoplopoma fimbria. The sequence goes on along the minus strand of NW_026554663.1, from coordinate 24,853 downwards.
TGTCACTTGATATTTGGAGGTGATTTAAATTGTCTAATAAACCCCAATCTAGATAGATCCAACCCTGCTTCAATACCTCCGTTAAAAATGGCTAGGGCCTTATCAGCCTTTATGGATCAGGTTGGATGCATTGATCCCTGGAGGTTCCAGAACCCCAACAAGAAAACGTTTTCTTTCTATTCACATGTACACCATTCATACTCCCGTATAGATTATTTTTTTATAGATAAAACTCTTCTCCCGTCAGTGGCCAATACAGAATATTCTGCAATTGTGGAATCAGACCATGCGCCATTAATCCTAGATCTGTCATTTAATCTCTTGCAGAAACCCCGCCCTCTTTGGAGGCTCAACTCTCTCCTGCTAGGTGATAAAAGCTTTTGTGATTTAATAAATAAGGTTATTGATGAGTTTCTCATAAACAACCAGAAAGACAATGTAAGCCCTTCTCTTCTCTGGGAGACTCTCAAAGCTGTCATCAGGGGAGAAATTATAGCTTTCTCTTCCTTACAAAATAAGATACGCAGAGAGAAACAAGACAAACTTTTAAAATCAATAAGAGAGTTAGACTCACAAAATTCAATGACACCATCACCAGACCTTTCCAAGCGGAGATTGAATTTACAGAAGGAATATGACTTATTGTCAACCGGTAAAGTGGAGAGGCAACTTCTGCGGGCACGTGGACTCAATTATGAAAGTGGTGAGAAGGCGGGAAGATTACTGGCACACCAGCTTAAAGTTAAGGCCAATTCACAGCATATATCCCAAATTAAAAATAGTTTAAATCAATTAACAATAATCCCATCTGAAATTAATAATGTTTTTAAAGAATTCTACTCTACTTTATATCAATCTGAGAGTCCACCTAATGATACAGATATGGAAATGTTCTTTGAGGGTATCATTTTTCCTAAAATTGGAAATGATCAAACCGGGAATCTAGAACAGCCATGGAACATAAGTGAAATAACAAAATCAATCAAAGCCATACAAAGTGGGAAGACACCTGGGCCAGATGGTTTTCCAATTGAATTCTTTAAGAAATTTTCAGACAAACTATCACCACTTTTGCTTAACATGTTTAATGAGTCATTGGCCCAAGGAACCCTACCTCAAACCCTTACAATGGCATCAGTTACTCTGCTGTTAAAGCCTGGGAAGGACGCAGATGCATGTGGATCTTATCGACCAATATCTCTTCTAAACGCAGATTATAAAATATTGGCGAAGGCCTTGGCTATGCGGCTGGAAACAGTCATACACCAGATCATCTCCGATGATCAAACTGGTTTTATTAGCAATCGCCACTCATTCAGTAATATCCGCCGCCTGCTAAATGTTATTTATTCACCTGCATCTGAAGAGGTTCCAGAGATGGTTATCTCTTTAGATGCGGAGAAAGCATTCGATAGGGTGGAATGGCCATATTTGTTTAGGGTCTTGGAGAACTTTGGTTTTGGTCACCAATTTGTGTCATGGGTTAAACTTTTGTATTCTTCTCCCAAAGCCTCAGTCATTACAAATAGATTAAATTCAGAATATTTTAATTTACATAGAGGTACCCGCCAAGGCTGCCCTTTAAGCCCGTTACTTTTTGCTTTGGCGATTGAACCATTGTCAATTGCTCTTAAAACCTCACCAAACATTAGTGGTATTCTTAGATGGGGCACTGAGCATAAAGCTTCTCTTTATGCTGACGATTTATTGGTTTATATTTCTGACCCAGCTAAGTCTGCCCAGGCATTAATAGAAATTCTTAGACAATTTGGGCCATTTTCCGGATATAAATTGAATTTTGCAAAAAGTGAATGTTTCCCTTTAAACAATTTGGCTACTGAAACCCCAGAAATGCAACTGCCATTTCATAAATGTAATTCTGAATTTAAATACCTGGGTATTTATATCACTCGGAAATATGAACATTTGTATGATAGGAATTTTTCTCCATTATTGATTAAGATTAAGGAAGACTTTGACAGATGGAAAACGATATATTTCTCACTAGCAGGCAGGGTTAACGCTATTAAGATGAACATTCTACCACGCTTTTTGTATTTGTTCCAATGTCTGCCACTCTTCTTGCCTAAACTCTTTTTTACTACTTTAGATAAGCTCATTACAGGCTTTTTGTGGGGCAATAAACTACCGAGGATAAATAAAGTGATGTTGCAAAGACATCGCACTCAAGGAGGTCTCTCTCTTCCCAATTTTAGATTTTACTACTGGGCTGCAAATATACAGAAAATAATGTACTGGATTAAATTCCCTCAAATTAACTGGTGTCTAATTGAAGCTAATTCGTGCCCCTCTTGCTCCCTTGTATCGTTGGTGACCTCTAGTCTCCCCTTTCCCCAAGACAATACTCATCCAGCCCTATAGTAATTACAACATTGAAAATCTTATCCCAGTTCCGCAAAAGATTTAACCTCTCAGCTGCGTCTAGTATAACTCCTATTCATAATAGTCACCTCTTTCTTCCCTCTAGACTGGATCATGCATTCAATTTATGGCTTAAAAATGGCATTATTAACATTGGTCAATTATATATAGGTGGGGTTTTTGGAAGCTCCGGAGATGTATTTGTGAAATATAATATCCCTCGAAACCATCTGTTCCGTTATTTCCAGGTACGGCAATTTGCCAAATCTCCAGAGATGGGAGTAAGTCCCATACATGCAAGTCTCAAGTCAGTCGCAAGTCTTAGCCCTCAAGTCTCAAGTAAGTCCAAGTCGTCAGTAAGGAGGATCAAGCAAGTCAAGTCCAAGCACAGCTTTAGTCAAGCAAGTCAAGTCAAGTCTCATCATCAAGTCAAGTCAAGTCAAGTCAAGTCATTATCAAATTCGTTTTTTTCAAATGTCTGTATTTCATCAAACCTGTTTTTCAGAGTCATTTTTTTTAAATGTAAGAAGATAAGTTACGTAATGAATCAGCTCAACATGAATGAATCTCAAACAGCTTTTTATTTGTGTGTGTGTGATGTGTGTGTGTGTGTGTGTGTGTGTGTTGTGTGAGAAAGAGAGAGAGAGAGAGAGAGAGAGAGAGGGGGGTGAACATCAGAACATGTTCATCAGAACAACTGACAGTTGTGAGCCATTACAAATGGCCATTACACTTGCAAAAAATCAAATCTGTCAAAACTTTTGCACTGAGTTGTGACCGATGGGGTCTCATGATCACCCCGCCATGGCTAAACACACGTTCAACCGGGGCACTGGATGCAGGAACATGCAACAGTCTTACCACAACCATGAAGAGAGACGGAAGGGTGTGCTTGTTTAGTGTCCAGAAGTGGAGGCAGTCCTGTCCACTACAAATCTCCAAGAAGTGTGTGAGCTGCATATGAGGCGCTGAAGCTGAATCCTTCTTTTGTCTCTTGCTATGGTAGGACGCAAAGAGGCTTGACTGAGGCTCTGTCTCCTGGACCTCTTCCTCCTCTTCTACGCGTGGGGTTGTTGGGCCGACTTTCACTGCATCTTTCAGAATGAAGTCTTGAGCAAAAGCAAAAACAATATTGCTTAATCACCAAATCATATGATGATGTCTATAACATACATGGGTTAACTTGACATGTATTTACTGTAAAGCTATAACATACCTATGTGATATGTGAAGTCATGATTTAGTGCCTCCTTAAATGTGCTCCCTCGTCCTCTGCCTTTCTCTCTCTACACGTGTCTGCATCCATAAGCTTGAACACCGCCTGCTAAGTATCTATCTATGCATGCATGCCTAGCGAAGCAAGAGAGCAAACCAGAGGATGATGTGGGAGCTTGCCATCACTGCCTACAAAGTAGTCATAACATTTGAAAATGAAGTTTTTATTCCGTATAGCCTCATTATATTCTAGGCATGCAGTTTTAGTGTTCAAGCTCAGGGATGCAAACGCAAAAAAAAGTTTTGATTCCGTATAACCTCATTAGAGGCGTGCATGCATTGATATTTAGCAACTAGCTAGTCAGTTCTGGTGTTACAGCTAGCTAGCGCTTCGAGAATAGCAGCTACTTTTCACCAGATTTGCAATTTCAGATATATATTTTTTAGCTTAAGTAAAATCATCAATAACAACTAGCCTACTAGTACTCTCACTAATGTCAGCAGCCAAGTAGCAAAATGACAATCAAGGACGTTAATCCATCTAGGTTTGCAACATGTTACTCACCTTTCTTTATGTGCTGTCCTGAAATGTCGGATGAAATTCGACGTGGTGCTTGGCAAATCCGTAATTTTGACATTGCAGATTTTGCATGTCGCTCCTCTTTTATTTTGTGTTGTTGTGTAATCTTTAAGCCAAAATTGATTATTTTCGGGATGTTGGTCGGAGCGCCTTCCATCTCTGCTGATGATCACTCACTAGACTCATGCAGGAATGTCACGTTGCGTGGAAGAGGGGTTGCCAGGTTGCAGGTCAGGAGCACTCGCGCACAATAAAACAATGTTCATCTAATATTTTTTTTATTATTATTATTTAAAATATTTAACAAGACTGCAATGACTTGGCAAGTCACATGACTCAAGTCAAGTCAAGTCACAAGTCAGGAAGGGGCAAGTCAAAGTCAAGTCAAGTCTTTCGTTAGTGTTGGTCAAGCAAGTCACAAGTCGCAAAACTGGCGACTCGAGTCCCCCATCTCTGCAAATCTCTAAACCCTAGTTTTCCTTATTTACCCCAGGAATCATTATATGAAACAATCTTGGATTCACCACCAAAGCTTAAAGGTTTTATATCCAGAATATATCAGATTATTAACTCAGCTGCTGAGACTAATATTGTCAAGATTAAGGGAGATTGGGAAAAAGAGTTGGGAGTGAGTTTATCGGAATCATTTTGGAATCAAGCTTTAATCAGAGTGAATAAGAGTTCATCATGCTCACGCTTAGGCATAATACAGTTTAAGGTACTGCATCGCTTACACTACTGTAATTCCAAACTCTCAAAGATTTACCCAAATGTACAAGATAGCTGCAATCGATGTCATAATTCACCTGCAGATCTTACGCACATGTTTTGGTCCTGCCCACAATTGGTAGACTACTGGAATGGCATATTTAAATTCCTTTCCGATTCCTTGAACCTAAACCTTAAACCCAATGCCTCTATGTGTATATTTGGTACAGACTCTGATAAAGATCCAAACTTAAACAATAAACATAAAAATGCTATTGCTTTCTCAACCCTCCTAGCGCGTAGGAGAATTCTGATGGACTGGAAATCACCCCGATCCCCAAGTTGCACTGTGTGGGTGAAGGATCTTATGTTCTTTTTAAAATTAGAAAAAATTAAGTTTTCGCTTCGGGGTCAACCTGACAAATTTGGTTCTACTTGGGGCCCAATTATACAACACTTCGACAGATTGAAAAGTCTCTCGGCAGACTTGTAGCTTAGGACATTTCCCATCCAGCCCTCCTTTAATTTACTATAATATTCACTGTTATTATTTCTTATTTATTTTATTTTATTTTATTTGGACTTTATTCTTAAGTTATCTTTTATTATTATTTACTAACTGACATGCCCTCCTGTACTCTATTGTTTTGCTTTATTTGTGCTCTGTACTTGGGTCACTGTTTGACATCTGGGGTAGTGTGTATGTTCACCATTGGGGGGGGGGGGGGAGGTTTTGGGGTGTAAAAAACAAAACAAAAATTTCATTCATTTGTATTCTGCAAGAGTTACATGCACATTGTGTGATATACATTGTATTGTTATACTTTTTCATTCAGAATAAAAAAACTATGAAAAAAAAAAAAAAAAAGAAAGAGCTGGACGGCAAAGCCAAAAAAGTAAAAAAAGTATGTTACTCCAATGTGGTTTATAATAATAATAATAATAATAAAATAATAATAATGATAACATATTTCATCGTATTCCAGGCATATTGACACAAACTACAAGCTAAATCCACGGGGTTTTGCGTTTCATGGAGTATTTAAGGGCTATAGTCGCTGCACTGACCTGAGATGTTGCACAGACTGAAGAGCAGCAACTGCTGTGCCACTTTTCCCGGGTGCTGTTGATGGATCCTCATCATGTCAGAGGAAATGCTGGTAGTGAGAATATTTATATTGCACAGTTTATGATTGAGAGTTGAGGGGACTCTATCATAAACTCTGTAATTCTTATGGTTGGATGTATAATGTTTATTATCAAAGAATTGAAACATTTTGAATCGCCACCTTATCGTGGTGGAGGGGTTTGTGTGCCCCAGTGATCCTGAGAGCTGTGTTGTCGGGGGCAATAGCTCCTGGTAGGGTCTCCCAAGGCAAAGTGGTCTCAGGGGAGGGGTCAGACTAAGAGCATTCACAGACCCCAATGAAACAGACAATAATGAGTTGTGGCAGCTCGCCCGGAAAAGGGAAACCGGGGCACCCTCCTGGAGCCAGACCTGGGAGGGGAGCTCGCCAGCAAAGTCTGGTGGCCCAGCCCAAAAAATCGCCTCCCTGCGACTGCGAACCGTGAGGGGGAAGTCTCTGACTGTCGTTTGTGCCTACGCACCGAACGGCAGTTCGGAGTACGCAGCCTTCTTGGAGTCCTTGGGTGGCGTCAACTGGGGACTCCGTAGTTCTTCTGGGAGACTTCAATGCTCATGTGGGTAACGACAGAGAAACCTGGAGGGGCATGATTGGGAGGAGCGGCCTGCCCGATCTGAACCCGAGTGGTGCTATGTTGTTGGACTTCTGTGCTAGTCATGGACTGTCCATAACGAACACCATGTTTGAGCATAGGGAGGTTCAAAAGTGTACTTGTTACCAGAACACCCTTGGCCAAAGGTCTATGATCGACTTTGTAGTTGTGTCATCAGACCTGCGGCCGTATGTCTTGGACACTCGAGTGAAGAGAGGAGCAGAGCTGTCAACTGATCACCACCTGGTGGTGAGTTGGATCAGGTGGCAGGGGAGGCTGCTGGACAGACCCGGTAGTCTCCCACCTCTGGAATAATTTATTGTGCATCCCGGGGGAGGCTGGGGACATGGAATCCGAGTGGGCCATGTTCAGATCCTCCATTGTGGAAGATGCTGCTAGGGACTGTGGTCGGAAGGCGTTCGGTGCCTGTCGTGGCAGCAATCCGAGAACCCGCTGGTGGACACCAGTGGTGAAGGAGGCCATCAAGCTTAAGAAGGAGGCCTTTCGGGCTTGGCTGGCCCAGGGGTCTCCTGAATCAGCAGGCAGGTGCCGGTTGGCCAGAAGGGCTGCAGCTACGGCAGTTGCTGAAGCAAAAACCCGGGTGTGGGAGGAGTTTGGGGAGGCCATGGAGAAGGACTTTCGACTGGCCTCAAGGAAATTCTGGCAAACCGTGAGACGACTCAGAAAGGGGAAGCAGGACTTGTCTCAGGCTGTGCTCAGCAGGGGGAGAACTGCAGACCCGGACTGGGGATATTGTCGAGCGGTGGAAAGAACACTTTGAGGAACTCCTGAACCCGACCAACACGTCCTCTGTGGAAGAGGCAGAGTCTGAAGACTCAGGGAAAGACTCGTCCATATGCCTGGCAGAGGTCGTTGAGGTAGTTAAAAAGCTCTTCAGCGGCAAGGCGCCAGGAGTGGATGAGATTCGACCGGAGATGCTAAAGGCTCTGGACATTGTTGGGCTGTCTTGGGCCCCAAGTGTTTTTGTCTTACATAGGATACAGGAAGCAGATGGACAGGATACCAGGGGCTGAAGGGATTAGATGTGTAGAATGACGGAGCCACATACATTATCTTGACTTCAGCCCAAATGTGAATAACATGTACCCTATATAAGGAGGTGTAAGAGCCCGAAAGGCAGGAACTCACAGATTCGACTCGAGACCTCCGGGCGTTCTAGACGTCCGTCATGACATGTGTTGCTTGTTTGTAATAAACTTTATTATACCAGCAAGAACAGTGTCCGCGGAGCATCCTTTCTCATCACTTCAACAGCACTGTCGCATGAAAGATACGACAAATTTGGCGTCACGAACAGGATCGGAGGTGGCCTCGCGGTTTTCTGCTACAACTTCACATACGGTGAGCTCACTCGATTGAATGCTGGTCATAAATTGGGGCTGTTATGTGGAGTTGTTTGGTCACACCGTAAATTAAGAACCTTCTTGTTATGGACACGTCCTGTTGATTTGATGTTTAAGTGAGGCTCCGTGCTAAATTTAATGTAAAAGGGGGAAGATGAAAAAGTGAAGGAAATAAGTATGAGAAATACAAGGAATAGTTTAGAATAGCTTCATGGTAACGATAAGGTGTGCTAAACAGTATCGTGCAAGATTAATTGAAGATGGGCCCTCAACTTCTTAACGGTAAGACACATGCATATTAGCCACTGCGTAACGATGGCTCTGACATAGTCCGGAATTAAGTTAGAAAGACAAAATTGGGGAAACCTGGATCCAGGTAATTTGAATAAATAAATGTAAAAAGTGATAAGGAAATAAGGAAATAAAGGAAATAAAGGAAATGATCATATGATTGAGCCGCAAATCGGATAGGATAGAGCCCTCAAGAGTAGGAGCATGTAGTACGGGCCGAATAAAACCTGGAATGACATCTGATGGTCAGTTTAATAACTGGAGAGTGTAGAATCACAATTCGATTGACTGTTCCCACTCTGACATTTGTTGACGAATGGTGTCTGATGCAGCCTCTCATCGAAATCTACATCTCAGAGGTAGCATAAATTTTATAAAAAATAAGGAAATAGCGGCAATAAGCATGCTGTATGAATGAAGGGATCTAAAACTGATGAAGAGAATGAGTGTGTGTGTTTGCTTTGGGATGAGAAGAAACTGGGGAGAATGGGTGTGCGTAGGAGTGCTGAATGTGTGTGTGTGAAACTTGGCTGCTGATGTGTTCCAGCTGTGTGCCATAAAATGCATAGGAAGAGAATAGATGTGTTAAAGTTAAAAGAAAGAAAAACACATTATGATTGAATAAACATGCATAGGTGGTGATTTGAGAACGGGACATTTAATAATTTGTAAGGATAGATATGTGGCCCGATGTATTGTATAAAAACTATGAGCTTCTTTTTAGAAGACGTAATGAATTAAATAAAAAATATGGTATGGTATAAAACTCTTCTTTTTAGAAGACGTAATGAATTAAATAAGGTAAGGTGTAAAACTATGAGCTTCTTTTTAGAAGACGTAATGAATTGAACGAGTTAGTAAATAAAACATGAGCTCTTCTTAAAAGGGACGTAATATAATAAATGAGCTGTTAAATGCACAATGAACTTCGTTTAAGAAGGGTAGCATTTGAAACCCCCCCTCACTCGTCTCAAAACTCCCTCTAGATGGAGGTCGGAATGTGGGGGTGTGAAGGCGTTCGGTGACACTTTCTTGGGAGTTACAGAGAATTCCTTTGCCGTTTGAACTGTTTGGTCCAGTTGGTGTTCACTAAATGCTACAATGTTTAGGTAGGGGTTTAATTTAGGAATAAAATGTATGATGCTGTTAAAGGGACCTAATGGGTTCACAAGAGACTAAATCATTGCCTGTTTCTTGTCTGTTATGTCATTTACGGTGAATGAGAATTGAGACGGGAGGCAAGGCAGCGGGCCGGCACATCACGGAGTGTGGCTTGCTGACGTCCACGGGGAGGCTTCCGTTTCAATCTACTAAAGGCCGGTACAAATTTATCCACAGACTCTTTAGCAAAAACAAAACCTGCATTTTCCATATTTGTATGTGTTCTCAGTCGTAGGTAATATTGATGGTACACATATAAACCTGCTTTCATTTATAAGCCTAAGAGGATACTGACCTGCTCCTATACACATGAAAGAATACATGCTCTAGGCAGTTAGGAGAAATAAATAAATAAATGAATAGAAAACTTGGCAACTGATTGACCAGTTAATGCATTTAATTAATTAATGGCATATGATTGTTTGGTCTAACCTCTGCTGACAATTACAGATGTCCATTTTTGTTTTTGTGCGTGGTTGGTTCTGATCTGTGCTGTGGTGGACAGTCAATATGGTGACTGTTTGACGATTTGAGCTGAATATTGATTTATTGATTGGTTGATTGGTTAATTTGTTTGTTGATTTGTTGATTTGTTGATTTATTGATTGGTTATTGGTTGATTGGATTAATTGGTTTGGTTAATTGGGTTTTTAAAAAAAAAAAAAAAAAAAAGGGGGGAGTAATCTAAATAGCCTTGAGTAGTTTTAATTTTAGCAATTACTTCTTAAAGTACAATAACGAAACATAAGGAAGCCGTTATAATGGGGAAAAAGAACACTAAAAATCCAAAAGTAATCACTCCTGTTGATATAGTACAGAAGAATAATCCTTTAATTAGAGGCATCGCAAACATTGCAAAAATATCGGAAAAATGGCACAAACGCTGGCCTGAAATTGACCAACCATGGCCAGTGGAGGGGACTCTTAACCCAGATGTAATTAAAATAATGCTGGTACTTGTATCCACATACAAGGCAGAGCAAAAGAAGGGAAAAAAGGGGAGAAAACGCAAGGAGAAGAGGCAAGTGGAGCTTGGCATTCTCCAGTTGTTTGAAAATGAGGGACAGAAACTGATCGAAGCTGCAAACGATAAGAGGGATAAAGATGCAGAGGAAAGAAAACAAAATACAGAACAAACAGAAAAACTGATGAAAGACACCAATTCATTGTTCTCACATATGAACCCAGTGAAGGGACCGCCACCTTATGAGGTAGGGACGAAGTCTAAGAAAATCTATCCTCAGATCCCAGTGATCAGTCAGGAGGGTGACTACCGTATCAGAAACGAGGAGGACATAATAATAGAAACAGGACGAGCGGAGTCAACTATAACGATGTATCCAAGATCCAAAAGTAAGAAGAAAACAAGGTTTGGATCTGGGAGGCAAAGGTGGGACCATGGAGACGAGAGTGACCAAAGCGATCAGGAAGGGAGCAGGGGAGGATATGACCCTGCAGTCAGGCGGATGCTGGCCAGAGCGGAAAGGAAAGGAAATACTACCACTGATGACAGTGAGGATGAAGAGAGCCATGGAGAGGAAGCCCGGAAGAATTTGAGAAAGGTCGAAATAAGCATAGACCGATGCCGCCGTGACCAACAAAAAACTGATAGTCCAGAAGAATTAAGAGGACTAGAGTACCAGCTAGAGGAATTGCGGTTGCGGAAGGAAGAGTTAGAGAATGAAAACTCCAGACAATCGGCCACGACAGATAGAGTGCGCTTGAGAAAACAGCTGAACCCCAGCAAGATGACTCCAGTTGTCATCCGAGGACGGAATTTGGAGTATAAGCCTTGGCAGAGTACAGATATGTCAAACATACTTGAAAAGTTACCTACTCTTCAAGATGGAGCACATCCTTGGATTTCGAAGTTGGAAGAGATCATGGTGGGAGAGCAACCGGCCATGGGAGATATCAAGAGACTCTTGGCCAACCTCGTTGGAGTTCACACTATGGGAGAGATTCTACAGAAAGCTGGACTTGATCGATATGTGGGAACTGCTGTGAATGATTCAGAGCTGTTTGCTGCGAATAGAGGTCGAGTGTGCAGGGCGCTGAAAGAAACATTTCCGACAAATGTACATCCTGACAATATTTTTATTGAACCACTGGGACAAGAAGAAAACCCGAGGGCCTATGTGTCGAGAGTTCATCAAGTGTGGAGAAATGTCACAGGAAATGACCCGGATTTGAATCAAATGGAGCAGTCAATTTTGCGAACCAGAATACAGAAGGGGTTGCCCCTGCCAGTGAGAAGCAAGTTGGCAGAGGTGGTTGGTCTTGGAAGCATGGCAAAGGGTGTTTATACGGATCATATAGCCCACCAAGTGGAGCTGTATAGGAAAAAGGAACATGATCAGAAAGACCAGGACCAAGAGACCCTCAGGAAACTTAATCAAATACAACTGACGGATAACAAGAAGATGGAGAAGAAGCAGGCTCTGGTTATGCAAAATCAGGCTCCACTAAATCAACTAGCACCACAACCACAGCCGAACCAGGTTCAGCTCCAGTCGTTCCAGCCACCGCCAGTGGTTCCAGTCGTCTCCTACCCACAGCCAGCTTTTGACCAAGCGCAGCCCTGGAGAGGAAGAGATCAAAGAAATTTCGGAAGAGGAGGAAGGTTTAATCCAAACTTTCAACAGCAATCAAACGAATGTTATACTTGTGGACAACAAGGCCATTTTGCCCGCGAGTGCAATAGGTCAAGAGGAAATTTCAGAGGAAACTTCAAAGGGGATGAATGCTACAACAGTGACGACATCTGTGGCATCTACGACATTTGTAAATATAACGCAGACATCTAATATGACATCTTGGACATTTAAGGATGTGATTAATGCAACCCAGAAGCTAATGTCAAAAATAGAGCCTAGCGTGAACAGCAGTGATGACACTGTTGAAGTTAGAGAACAGAGGATAGAAGAGAGGTATGTAGAGTCATCTATGACAGCTCAGAGGACTATGTCAAACGTAGATAATAACTTTGTTGACTTTGATCAGACACCAGAGTACATGATGGATCAATACCATACAGTACAAAAGAGAGACACTAAATGGAAGGCATTTGGGTTTGATCCTTCAGTGTTACACATCGCAGACCCTTGGGCAGGTAGGAACTTATGGTTCCAGCAAGTAACCCACTCCGTAAGATCGGTTGTGAAAACGGATGGTCCATGTCTGGTGAAAGTCCTATCGCCGAACTCATGGCCTTCGATTTTAGAGACTATACCAGAACCACTAACCACTAGGTGTCAAGGTTATGCATTATCATGGCTGTTGTATCACCAGCAGTCAGCAGGAGATATACTGATGTCTTGGTCAGTGCATCTGTTTAGGCCTAGATTTACTTGTTCTTGGTTGATGGAATTATCATATGTAAATTTACTTGATCAGCATGAAGATATCAGAACAGCGTTCCCTGATATAATGGAGGTGACAGCAGTGGGAGCTACCAGCTGTTTTTGTTCAAATACAATTTATGATGGGCCGGGAACGTTTATGGGGTTATCAGATTGTGATAAATATATGATGGACTTGGGTAAAATGGAACATGGGAATAGTAATGATTCGTATGAAGCATCTTTTCAGGTACCACAACACAAAAAGAAGACAATTTTAAGGGTACATAACCAGATATTGCCAGGGAATGTGACTATAGGAAATTTCAAGGATATTTGGTGGGTCTGTGGTAATAAGGCATACATATTTCTACCATATGGGTGGACAGGATGCTGTTATATGGCACTGTTGAAACTTCCATATGAGGTTCTTACTATCCAAAAGGGAGTAGGGCCAGATGGGGTCCAATCCGATGTCGCTTCAAGTAGTAGGAAGAAACGTGAGTTGGCACAGAGTTGGCAAAATTCCACAATCTTACCATTGGAGAATAAGTATAGGAGAGAAGTGGGGTATAGGATTATTTCCATGGTATGGGGTGACATTCTTGGCAGATCACATCGACAACATTACCTACACCTTGCAGGGCTTTGCGAACGAAACCATAAGAGGGTTTGAATATTTGTCAAACACTCAGAGAAGCCACAGACTGACGTTGCTAAAACATGACATGGCTCTTGACTATATTTTGGCCAAACAAGGGGGCCTTTGTATGACTTTGAACTTAACAGGGTCGGCTTGCTATACGTTGATTCCTGATAGTTCTGATAATATGACTAGTGTCATAGAGGCATTGAAGCTCATAAGAGATGCGTTTGGCCCGTCAGAAGACGCGGGATGGTCTGCAAATGCTTGGTTGCAGGATAAATTGGGGCCACTGGGAGCAGTGTTAGTTCAGGTTTTGGTAGCGCTCGTTCTGTCGTTGTGTGTGATGTTTTGTTTTTGTACGCTGTTGTTGACCTTTGCAAAGGCTATGATAATTAGATGCAAGGGCGTAGGAACCGGGGGACGGAGGGGACGTGTCCCCCCAATTTTCGAGACTGGCGCATTGTCCCCCCAAAAATTATACCGCAAAATATCTTTTTTTTATTTTTTATATTTTACTCACTTGCTTTTATTTTGAAAGCGCAACACAGCGTCTTGTCACCTGCCCCATGTATGGCAGCGCGCAGGGTTGTAAGGACTTCAGGCTGGAAACGCCTTCGAATCGCTGCCTAGAAGGCTAAGTTGCCTGCTTTCCATCGGGGACGTAAGCGCCGCGGAACGGCTGCGCCGCGGTCACCGCTGCTGATCGCTGCCAGCCTGCAACTATTATCGCGTGATCTCGTGATCTCGCGTGAATACGGCTGTCTCGCAAGACAGCGCTAAGCTGAGAATTTGAGATGCTGGTGTCTGCAGCTAACGCGACAGGTTAGAGCCGTTAAAATGAAAAGACAGCAGCAGCGCAGTTTAAAAGATTTCTTTCTCCAGGGGAAGAAAAAGAAGAAAGGAAATGTGAGTTGGTCATAATTTTATCCAGGAGGATGATTATATTTTCAGACTAACGTTAGAGTTGTTGATGTTAAGATGATGTTGTGATTCAACATCTAACTAGTACACTCTTGCTAGGTAAAAGTTGTTATTATGAACGTTACTAGCCAACGTTTGCTGGCGGACTTTACAGTAAAGTAAAGGACAAAAAGCGATTTGATTTAATTGACAAATAACATTATTTTTCTATTAACTTAACCCATATCACTTGAAAACGAGAGTAACGTCACACATCTCCCACATCTAGAAAGGAGTTAGTCTGTCTGTATGTTTTTCCCTTGTTCTTGACAATCCCATCAGTATTTTTCTATGCCTTATTAATCTCCACTGCTTTCATATTAGAGCTCAGATGAAGTCCAGATGGACACTAACAGTGAGGTTGAATCAGGGAAAGCCAGCACTTCAGAGTTGCAGGTAGGTGCTACAGCAGTCCCTCCAGTAAAATGCGCCATTTCCCCCTGTTGCCATGGGAACGTTATGAAGTTAGTGACGTAATTATGCAACGTGAACGTCATTCATCTCCACTGCTTTCATATTAGAGATCAGATGACGTCCAGCTGGACACTAACAGTAAGGGAGATGCAGTGAAAGCCAGCACTGCAGAGTTGCAGGTAGGTGCTACAGTATAGAGTGAGGTGATGTTAGGTTGTTGATCATGAGAGGAAGGTTTTAACATGGTAAGAAGTGAACACAGTTGAATTTAATCATTAAATTACAAACATGATTTTAATATTGCACTAGCTTTTCCCATCACTATTTTTCTATGCCTCATTCATTCATCTCCACTGCTTTCACATTAGAGATCAGATGACGTCCAGCTGGACACTAACAGTAAGGGAGATGCAGTGAAAGCCAGCACTGCAGGGTTGCAGGTAGGTGCTACAGTATAGTGAGGTGAGGTTAGGTTGTTGATCATGAGAGGAAATTTGAACATGATAAGAAGTGAAAATTACAAACGTGATTTTAATATTCCACTAGCTTTACCATCAGTATTTTTCTATACCTAATTCACCTAACCTTAAAGGGTTAGGGTTAGGGTGCTTGTAGTAACTGCAGTCTTGTTGCATTGTGTGACATTGTGACTGTTTCCCTTTTAGGGTGTTCAGAGCAGGGACAGACAGCTGAGAGACACTGAAGTCAGGGCGGAAAGGACAGAGTCATATCAGCCACATCCAAAATTCATTGAAACTCAAGTTCTGTCTAACAGAACTCTCTCCTTCCAAGAGCAGTGGTACAAGGACTTTCCCTGGCTACATTATGATGCAGTACAGAAGGGGGTTTTGTGTTTTTATTGCATGAGAGTTTACCAGGACAAACCCACACCATTTGCTGTAAAATCCGAGCCCGCCTTTATCACTTCTGGATTCAGAAATTGGAAGAAAGCTATTGAAAAATTTAAAGCACATGAAAGTAGTCATACACACCGTCACGCTGTCTCTGTGACTGCACAAGAAAAACATCCTGTAAATGCACAGTTGTCCAGTGCTTTGGCAAATACACAATCAGACAACAGGCTGGGGAAAATCGTGAGTTCAATCAAATATTTGGCACGACAGGGACAGGCCTTGAGAGGACATGAGGATGAAAACAGTAATTTGTATCAACTCTTGAAAGACAAGGCAGAGGATGATGTCCTTTTAGCCAAATGGTTGCAGAGGTCCCAGAAAGATTATATCAGTCCACAGATCCAGAATGAAATTCTGTCTGCAATGAGCAACAGTATTGTAAGTGGAATAGCTGATACAATCAGAGATCTACCAGTTATTCAGTATGCAGTTATTATGGATGGAACACAAGACATATCTGGGCAAGAACAAGAAAGTATTTGCCTGCGTTATGTTGACAATGACCTGAAGCCCCATGAAGAGTTCATCGGCATGTATTCTGTTACTGAAACATCAGGAAAAAGCCTTGCTGGAGTAGTTCAAGATGTGCTGCTGAGATTAAACTTACCAATGCATGGTTTACGAGGTCAAACTTATGACGGGGCAGCTAATATGGCTGGGAAGCATGCTGGTGCACAGGCACTGATAAAACAAGAGCAGCCACTAGCACTTTATGTTCACTGTGGAGCCCACTGTACTAATTTGGTCACACAGAAAGCTTGCTTAGCCTCTGTTCTGATCAGAGACTCATTGGATTGGGTCAACCAGCTTGGAGTCCTTTTGTCTCATTCAGGGAAGTTTAAGGCGATCCATGCAGCAATAGCACATGCAGAGAACCCATCGTGCACTGCAATAAAACCCCTGTGTCCCACGAGATGGACAGTACGGGGCAAAGCCATCACAGCTGTTTTGTCACAGTATGGGTCAGTGCTGGCCAGCTTGCAGGAGATGGCTTGTGGTGCCTCAAATACTGCATCTACTGCTAATGGGCTGCTGGGGCAGTTCAGGAAAGGCAAAACTGTTTTGGGTCTCATCCTTGCCTCACCAGTGATTTGTGAGCTTGAATGCCTGAACATCTCTTTTCAGAAGAGAACTGAAACCATTGCTGGCATGAGGGCTGCTGTTCAAGTTGTTAGGACCTCAATCAAGGCCAAAAGAAATGAGGCAAGTTTCAAATCTCTGTTTGAAGAGCGGAGCTGTCGTTCAGTCTTTAGGTGTTAAGCCCATTACCATTCCACAGACCAGACCGCCCCCAAAACGCTTCATTGAAGGAGCTGAGGCACATCAGCCTAAAAGTGCCAGGGACCACTACAGAGGGGAATTCTTTAAAGTCCTGGATATTGTAGATGCAAAGCTCAGTGAGCTATTTAACCAGGATGACTTGTTGACTTTGCAAAAGTTGGAAGAGACACTTCTGAGTGGAGAGATTGATGCAGCAGTCATTGAGAAATACTCAGAGTTCAACAGAGAGTCACTTTCAGTGCAGCTTTCTATGTTTCGCCTGAGCTACTCATTTAGCAACAGTGCAGAGGCTGCAGGGATCATTCGTGGATTGCCTGTAGAGGTACGTGGACTATTTGGGCAAGTGGAAAACCTGGTCAGGTTGCTTCTGGTAGTCCCTGTTTCATCTGTGAGGCAGAGAGAAGCTTTAGTGTCCTCCGCAGGCTCAAAACCTGGCTCCGGTCCACAATGTCTCAAAACAGACTCAACCATGTTGCTGTCTGTCATGTCCATCAGGATAGACTTGACTTACTGGACAAAAAGTCAATTTGCAAGCATTTATGGCTGCAAATGACAGGAGAAAACATTTTGGCTCTTTTGCCTAGGCCATTGTTTTTCAACCTTTTGTGTGTCACGGCACGTTTGACACTGTTGGATAATGGACTACAGTGCTATCTAGCTTTTATTTGTATCAGTTCTACAAGTAATTTATATTTATCAGTTCATTTATCTGTTCTGTATGCAAAAGATACTGGTTTTCTTTTCTTTCATTCTAGAACATATTGGGGAAAGACCACTGTGAGGGTGGTGGATTGTCAGGGACTCCGATGGGCTGAATGGATTCAGACACTTCAAACATGAAAATACGAATGGTCTGAAGGACTCTGAACGTGGACTGGCGATACAACATCCAGATTCAAGACGTCATCGACACTACACCTGAGTCAAGGCTGCTGAGAAACTGCAGCGTTATACAGTCTTATGTCTTCTGTTAGATGTTACATTAGTATTATTAAAAATGAATTTTCTTCTTTGTGTATTAAATGCTTGGGAAATGATGGTTTCTAAATATAATGGGACCTCGGATGTTTTCTTTTTCTCGATGTTTAGGGACAGTGGGGTAGGCAGGAAAAGGTCCATAGAAAGGTGCGATGGGTCGACCAGCCTGACTTTGGACATTGTTTTGTTTTGATTTACTGAGAGTTCCATATGTATTTGCTTAAGTAATTTCCTTACACAAATTGCTAAAATTCCTCATTTCAGTGTTATGGAGTACTGCGTATGGTCGCCTTGGCAGAGGGACCGTGAGGGAATTTTCCTGTCTACATTGTTTAATGGATATTTCAAGAAAGATTAGCTGCCTGACAGGTTTTTCACTCTCACTTTTATACTCCGTACAGTTGCTTTAATGTTAAAAAGGACGGGTTGTTAATTTTGTCATGATTATACACCTGTATGTCTCTTCTTTTATTTTTTTCGAGACTTTGTGTAAGTCTCGAAGGGGGGAATATGTGGTATATTTTCAGGTCTTGCACAATACAGCGAAGGCCCCAAGTGTTTTTGTCTTACATAGGATACAGGAAGCAGATGGACAGGATACCAGGGGCTGAAGGGTAGATGTGTAGAATGACGGAGCCACATACATTGTCTTGACTTCCGCCCAAATGTTGAATAACATGTACCCTATATAAGGAGGTGTGAGAGCCCGAAAGGCAGGTCTTTCAGATTCGACTCGAGACCTCCGGGCGCTCTAGACGTCCGTCATGACATGTGTTGCTTGTTTGTAATAAACTTTATTATACCAGCAAGAACAGTGTCCGCGGAGCATCCTTCCTCATCACTTCAACAGCACTGTCGCATGAAAGATACGACACCGTCCTGGCCGTGGAACAGTGGACCAGCTCTTTACCCTTGCAGGCCTGTTGGAGGGTGCATGGGAGTTTGCTCATCCAGTCTACATTTGTTTTGTGGACTTGGAGAAGGCCTTCGACCGTGTCCCTCGGGGAGTCCTGTGGGGGTACTGCGGGAATATGGGGTACCTTGTTCATTGCTACGAGCCATTCAGTCCTTGTATGACCAAAGTGAGAGCTGTGTCCGGATACTGGGCACACAGTCGAGCTTGTTCCCAGTGCGTGTTGGCCTCCGCCAGGGCTGCCCCTTGTCACCAATCCTTTTTTCATGGACAGGATTTCAAGGCACAGCCGGGGGGAGGAGAGTTTCCGGTTTGGGGACCTCAGAATCGCATCCCTGCTTTTTGCAGATGATGTGGTTCTGTTGGCTTCTTCAGAATGTGACCTTCAGCACGCACTGGGGCGGTTTGCAGCCGAGTGTGACGCGGTCGGGATGAGAGTCAGTACCTCCAAGTCTGAGGCCATGGTTCTCTTCCGGAAAACGGTGGATTGCACCCTCTGGGTTGGGAGTGAGTCACTGCCCCAAGCGAGGGAGTTCAAGTATCTCGGGATCTTATTCACGAGTGAGGGTAAAATGGAACGGGAGATGGACAGGCGGTTCAGTGCAGCGTCAGCAGTGATGCGGGTGTTGTACCGGACCGTTGTGGTGAAGAAGGAGCTGAGCCGTAAGGCAAAGCTCTCAATTTACAAGTCCATCTACATCCGGAGGGAGCTCGGAGTAGAGCCGCTGCTCCTTCGCGTCGAAAGGGGCCAGCTAAGGTAGTTTGGGCATCTGATCAGGATGCCCCGTGGATGCCTCCCTTTAGAGGTTTTCCAGGCACGTCCAACTGGTAATAGGCCCCGGGGTAGACCCAGAACACGCTGGAGGGATTACATATCTTGTTTGGCCTGGGAACGCCTCGGGGTTCCCCAGGAGGAGCTGGAATGTGTTGCTGGGGAGAAGGACGTCTGGAAGACCCTCCTTGGCTTGCTGCCCCCGCGACCCGGCACCGGATAAGCGGAGGAAGATAGATGGATGGATGGATGAAACATTTTGGGGAGAAGTAAACAAGATGGTGTCCCAGCTCATAAGGGCATCGAGGGGAATGAAATAGTGGGTTCTCTAGCTAAATAAGCTGTGAAACAGGATACAATCATGCTTGTAACTTTCAGTGAAATCAAAGTAAAAGCAGTATTACTGAGCAATATCATGACTGCCTTGCAAAAGCATTGGGATGAAGGAAATGAAGGGCGTCATCTATATGAAGTAAAGCAAAAAGTGTGAAGAAAACTACCTCATACTCACAGCAGTTGGGGAAGTTTCCTGTGCTCCAAAACTTTCCACTCCTGCATAGGCCTTTAGCAATGTATGATTTTAAGGTACAGCTTAATTTGTTCCTTTTTCATTATTCCAGTCTCTCGAAAATCTCTTTGGTAGAGCAGCCAGGTGGTCACAATGCATGAATCCAAGAAGTGGAACACCAGCCGGTGGTACCATTTATTTTAATTTTTTGTACGGTACAGTAAAATAAGGCAGTCCAGAAGTTCCACTCCACCCATATTTTTGTTGTATATCTTCACCACAGCAAGGAAGGGGACTTTGAGGAACATCTTTTTCTTGTGATCCCACCTGTCAACCTCTGTGACTGGGTGGGCTTCAGTGGAGCCACTCAGAATAGTGACTGAGCAGTTATCATACCACTGACAACATGAATGGTTGTTTCTCCAACCATGGCCATCTTCTGCTCAAAGGCTCCACATCCTGCTCTTTTCAGCTCAGCATCGCCCATCAAGCTGAGACCTGGTAGTCGGTTGCCACGAACAATACTAGTGCAGTGAAGTCCCTGCTCTGCCAGTGTGAGCACGAGAGGGACACTTGTAAACCAGTTGTCGAAGAAGAGCTTGTAGTTCTCTTGCTTGGGTATAGGCTGGGCCAGGCAGAGGACAACATTGCCATTTGCTCCCACATCTGCTATCTGCAAAATTGTGTGGAACATTATCAGAGTCAGTCAGATTATTTGATGGCATCCCATCTGGGATGCCATCAAATAATCTTCATCCTTATCCTGATTCAAAGACTCACTGTCATTGTGAACAGACAAGCATTCTCCTAAAAGAAATAAGGAAGCACAAATTTAAATGTGTCATATGAATAATGTAGGATTTTTGACACACACACACACACACACACACACGCGCGGATTTTTGACACACACACACACACACACACACACACACACACACACAGATTACTCTGCTGACTGACCCCTGACTGACCCTTGATCTCCTAAGTGTTATGCAAACTTGATTCAGGGATTCACTCTTCCTGACTCTCAGAAACTCACTGTCCTCACTGTCAGAGGGAATGACCCTAACTGCTTGATCCAGTTTCTTTTGGCCTGTGTCCTTTCCTGTAATAAATCAAAAACATTGACTTTGGTCACAATTATACATCCGATCACATCTCCTCAGTATAGCATTGCCTGAACAAATGTGGTCTAACTGCACAATGTTGCCCTGAGGAAGCAAAGAAAAAAAATACAATGTTAGTCCATAAATAATAACTAGCAAATATTTTAACTATCAAACATACTTCTTGCCATACTCATGCACACATTTTTTATAAAGTTATTTTAATTTAATTTAATTTAAAATGTGTTTAAAATGTGTGTTACTAATTGATGGCACCGTGTCCCATGCAGCTTTGAATAAATCTGTATTCATTAAGATAATTTAGTTTTTTTCTCCGGGTGCTAAGGAAATATAAAGCTCTGGTTCACACTCCTCCATAGTAGGTGGCGCTAATGCGCCTTTAACGATAGTTGCCACCTGCTATCAAACAAAACAAAGAAGAAGAAGACGCGCTACGTCCCTCGGTTTAAACGTCACATGCGGAAATATCAACATGGAGAACAGCAGAGAAGATTCCACGAATTCACTTTTGAAAGATGGTAAAACAGCTGTGTGAGCAGCAGCGGTGAAGAGTGTCGTACTGAGTGTGTTCATCGATAGAACAGCTTTGTCAAATGTCGACATTTGTCTGCAGCTAGCTCTTGCAAAATCCCTTTTCCGAGCTAACTTCACCAGCTATTACGTATCTTCATTTTTAATAGTGACGTGGTTATCAATATAAGTACGTTCACCGACAACGTGTTTTAGGCCCTGGGAATACAGTTTGTTCTGCTCATTTGTACGGCTTATTACACTGCTGACAGAAAATAAGAAACTAACTAGCTCAGCAAGCGAGAAGCAGACAGACAGTCTTAAAAAGTGTTGTGGTCTCCACTGTTCTGATCCAGTCCGCAGAAAAAGTCTGCCTCAGCTCATTGAGACGATTGAGAAGAACCAGCAAGCTACAGAGATGAATGCATCGTCGAAGAGGAATTTAGTTTTAGTTTTAGTAACAAAACATCACAAAGTGACATTAAGGAATAGTTTTCCCTGGTATGAGTATAAATGGTTAAAGGATGTGCTGCTGTGTTTACAGGGTGCTACACTGATTTCCTGGCAGATGACTTTGATGTGAAGACGTACACAGCTCAGGCTATTCACCATGCTGTCATTGCTGAGCAACTGGCCAAGCTGGCACAGGGAATCAGTCAGCTGGACAAGGAGCTGCACAGCCAGGTACAAACCCAATACAACACCACACAGCGCACGGACTCACTGCCCCTTAGGATCTCAACTTATGATAAAGACTGTGACAAATGAGTCTGCTGCAAATAACCTCAACTTGGAACAGTAAATACCAAGTCAGACTTGATAAAGTCTGGTTCAAATTGCTAATGCAGCATTCACACAACCAGCGACACAGCAACATGCTACAAGTCATTTTCATGTGTGACAGACATGACTCCAAATGAACAAAGTTGAGCCGGTCACGACTTTGTCAGCGCTCCAATGACGAGGCAAAGCATCAACCAATCATGTTTTTGTTTCACCCATTGCAGATCTGCCTTCCTAGAATATTCTAACGACATAACCAGGTCAATAAACAGTTGAGCAACACTTATACTTAACCTTTTTGGGCCAATCTAGGTTAAAAAATTAAATAAACGTCACACTATCAAACACAGCTTTTAAGGGACCCCGTCCAACTGTCACTGAGTCAGTGTGAAGGAAGAAATGATACAGAAAAGGAACAGAACATACCTGCCTTGCTTTGAACCCAGGATTATAGGGAATTATGTTTTAGGTTTTGGTGAGGGGTACATGTGGAATACCCTGCTAAGCCTGCTGCTCCTGGGGCCCAGCCCAGGATAAGCATATGAGGAAGGATGGCTGGAGAGTCTGTTACAATATAATATATTAAGCATTCAGCAACTCACGTGATCGCAGTATTTAACGGTGGTATCTGTAGTATCATGAGGTTGATCCAACGTTGCAAAGTGAGGTCGCTATAATAATGAGAGAGAGAGAGAGAGAATCACACAGATAATTGCTCCTGGAATCCATAATAGGAGCCTCATCCATCTAAGTTTATTCTGCTTCTTTCCAGGTTGTGGCCAGACATGAAGACTTACTGTCTCAGGCGACTGGGATAGAGTCCCTTGAAGGTAATGAGACACATTTCTATATGCCAACATTATAACTTTAATAATAATAATAATAATAATAAATTTTATTTATAATGCACTTTATATTCAAGAATCTCAAAGTGCTACAGAGAAAAAATAACAAAAAACTATTAAAAGGGGGAACCTCAAAGAAAGTTTAGCTAAATGCTCTTTTAAAGAGATGGGTTTTGAGGTTCCGTTTAAAAAGAGCTGTAGTCTGTGGAGCCCTCAGGTGGTCAGGGAGGGCGTTCCATAGTCTAGGGGCAGCAGCAGAAAAGGCCCGATCACCCATGGTGCACAGCTTCGTATGTCGGGTTTGGAGGGTGTGAGTGGATCCTGAACGGAGTGTACGTGAGGTTTTCGGGGGGGTGAGGAGTTCCTGAAGGTAGAGGGGGGCAAGTCCGTGAAGGCACTGGTGGGTGAGGAGGGAGACCTTGTACTCAATTCTGAGTGGGACGGGGAGCCAGTGCAGTAATTTCAGGATGGGGGTGATGTGGTCATGCTTGCGCACCCTCATCAGGACCCTGGCAGCACTGTTTTGAATGTATTGGAGCCTCTGGATGCTCTTGCCAGGGATCCCAATGAGGAGTGCATTGCAGTAGTCCAACCTGGAGGAGACAAAGGCATGGACGAGCTTCTCTGCATCAGCCAGGGTGAGTGATTGGCGGAGTTTGGCGATGTTCCTGAGGTGGTATAAAGCTGTCTTACAGAGGTGTTTGATGTGGGTGTCAAAATTAAGTTGTGGGTCCATTTTAACACCGAGGTTGGTGACGGATGTGGAAAGGGGGATGTTTTGGCCAGAGAAGGTGATATTGGTGATGGTGGGGGAGCGGAGCTGATGTGGCGTGCCAACAAGGATGGCTTCCGTTTTATGGCTGTTAAGTTGTAGGAAGTTGAGCTTCATCCATGCCTCTATCTCCTCCAGGCAGGTGGTCAGTGTGGATGTTGGCAGAGGGGCAGAAGAAGTGGGGGTTGTCCTGATGTAGAGCTGTGTATCATCAGCATAGCAGTGGTAAGATAAGCCATGCCTGCTAATGACACTACCCAGGGGGAGCATGTACAGTGAGAACAGTGTGGGGCCCAACACCGAGCCCTGGGGGACACCGCAGGTGACGTTGTTGGTGTGTGATTTTGCTTTGCCCAGGGCAACGTGCTCAGTTCTGTCAGTGAGGTACGAGGTGAACCAGTTCTTTACATTTCCTGATAGTCCAATGGTGTATTGCAGGCGGTGAAGGAGAATATTGTGGTCAACCGTATCAAAAGCAGCTGTTAAGTCCAGGAGGATGAGGAGAGATGGGGAGCCGGTGTCTGCTGCCATCAGGAGGTCATTTGTGACCCTGACCAAGGCTGTTTCTGTACTGTGGCCATTGCGGAAACCAGACTGGAATTTTTCAAACAAGTGATGTTGTATGAGGTGATCCTGGAGTTGTGCTGC
>NW_026554662.1:0-2232 GCF_027596085.1 Anoplopoma fimbria | reverse complement strand
GTATGTTACTCCAATGTGGTTTATAATAATAATAATAATAATAAAATAATAATAATGATAATAACATATTTCATCGTATTCCAGGCATATTGACACAAACTACAAGCTAAATCCACGGGGTTTTGCGTTTCATGGAGTATTTAAGGGCTATAGTCGCTGCACTGACCTGAGATGTTGCACAGACTGAAGAGCAGCAACTGCTGTGCCACTTTTCCCGGTGCTGTTGATGGATCCTCATCATGTCAGAGGAAATGCTGGTAGTGAGAATATTTATATTGCACAGTTTATGATTGAGAGTTGAGGGACTCTATCATAAACTCTGTAATTCTTATGGTTGGATGTATAATGTTTATTATCAAAGAATTGAAACATTTTGAATCGCCACCTTATCGTGGTGGAGGGGTTTGTGTGCCCCAGTGATCCTGAGAGCTGTGTTGTCGGGGGCAATATCTCCTGGTAGGGTCTCCCAAGGCAAAGTGGTCTCAGGGGAGGGGTCAGACTAAGAGCATTCACAGACCCCAATGAAACAGACAATAATGAGTTGTGGCAGCTCGTCCGGAAAAGGGAAACCGGGGCACCCTCCTGGAGCCAGACCTGGGAGGGGAGCTCGCCAGCAAAGTCTGGTGGCCCAGCCCAAAAAATCGCCTCCCTGCGACTGCGAACCGTGAGGGGGAAGTCTCTGACTGTCGTTTGTGCCTACGCACCGAACGGCAGTTCGGAGTACGCAGCCTTCTTGGAGTCCTTGGGTGGCGTCAACTGGGGACTCCGTAGTTCTTCTGGGAGACTTCAATGCTCATGTGGGTAACGACAGAGAAACCTGGAGGGGCATGATTGGGAGGAGCGGCCTGCCCGATCTGAACCCGAGTGGTGCTATGTTGTTGGACTTCTGTGCTAGTCATGGACTGTCCATAACGAACACCATGTTTGAGCATAGGGAGGTTCACAAGTGTACTTGTTACCAGAACACCCTTGGCCAAAGGTCTATGATCGACTTTGTAGTTGTGTCATCAGACCTGCGGCCGTATGTCTTGGACACTCGAGTGAAGAGAGGAGCAGAGCTGTCAACTGATCACCACCTGGTGGTGAGTTGGATCAGGTGGCAGGGGAGGCTGCTGGACAGACCCGGTAAACCCAAACGTGTGGTGAGGGTGAACTGGGAACCTCTGGCTGAGGATCCTGTCTGCAAGGTCTCCCACCTCTGGAATAATTTATTGTGCATCCCGGGGGAGGCTGGGGACATGGAATCCGAGTGGGCCATGTTCAGATCCTCCATTGTGGAAGATGCTGCTAGGGACTGTGGTCGGAAGGCGTTCGGTGCCTGTCGTGGCAGCAATCCGAGAACCCGCTGGTGGACACCAGTGGTGAAGGAGGCCATCAAGCTTAAGAAGGAGGCCTTTCGGGCTTGGCTGGCCCAGGGGTCTCCTGAATCAGCAGGCAGGTGCCGGTTGGCCAGAAGGGCTGCAGCTGCGGCAGTTGCTGAAGCAAAAACCCGGGTGTGGGAGGAGTTTGGGGAGGCCATGGAGAAGGACTTTCGACTGGCCTGAAGGAAATTCTGGCAAACCGTGAGACGACTCAGAAAGGGGAAGCAGGACTTGTCTCAGGCTGTGCTCAGCAGGGGGGGAGAACTGCAGACCCGGACTGGGGATATTGTCGAGCGGTGGAAAGAACACTTTGAGGAACTCCTGAACCCGACCAACACGTCCTCTGTGGAAGAGGCAGAGTCTGAAGACTCAGGGAAAGACTCGTCCATATGCCTGGCAGAGGTCGTTGAGGTAGTTAAAAAGCTCTTCAGCGGCAAGGCGCCAGGAGTGGATGAGATTCGACCGGAGATGCTAAAGGCTCTGGACATTGTTGGGCTGTCTTGGCTGACACGTCTCTTCACTGTCGCATGGAAGTCGGGTACGGTGCCTGTGGAGTGGCAGACCGGGGTGGTGGTTCCCATTTTCAAAAAGGGGGACCGGAGAGTGTGCTCCAATTATAGGGGTATCACATTGCTCAGCCTCCCGGGAAAGTTTACTCCAGGGTGCTGGAAAGGAGGCTCCGGCCGATTTTCGAACCTCGGATTCAGGAGGAGCAATGCGGATTCCGTTGTGGTATATTTTCAGGTCTTGCACAATACAGCGAAGGCCCCAAGTGTTTTTGTCTTACATAGGATACAGGAAGCAGATGGACAGGATACCAGGGGCTGAAGGGTAGATGTGTAGAATGACGGAGCCACATACATTGTCTTGA
>NW_026554661.1:0-2223 GCF_027596085.1 Anoplopoma fimbria | reverse complement strand
GATCCACCGGTACCGGTACCGTGAAAAACACCGGTAATCCGGCACACCGGTATACAGGAGGATGAGCCGTCCAGATCAACATCCGTGAAAACATCATGACGTGACGTCACTGCACCGCGACTATAGTTGTTGTTTTCTCTGTCTGTAAATATAGTATTTCAGTTATTGTTGTTTTTTCTACTGTTTTTTTTATTGCTTATTTATAATACTTGTTTTATTTTATTTTTATTTTTCATTTTTTATTTTATTTATTTTAAAAATAAGAACTTGAAAATGTAAATATATACATATATATATATATATATATATAAATATATTGTGTTTTATATGTATGAACAAATGTCTCAATAAAGTTATTGAATTTAAAAATGAATAAATAAATAAATTAAAAAAATTAAAAATTAATTTAAAAAAAAAAAATCTACCCGGCATGCAATGCGCGGTGATCGCCGGAACCTATTTCCCGGTCACCGGGATTCTACCGGGACGCCTCCTCTAGCTCCCAGACGGCTCAACCTCCTCTAGCTATGCTAGCTATAGGAGGTTGAGCCGGCCGATCCACCCGGTACCGGTACCGTGAAAAACACCGGTAATCCGGCACACCGGTATACAGGAGGATGAGCCGTCCAGATCAACATCCGTGAAAACATCATGACGTGACGTCACTGCACCGCGACTGTGACAAACGCGAAACATTAAATAAAGATAATAAAACATTAAATGAAGAGAATGAAACATTAAATAAAGAGAATAAAACATTAAATGAAGATAATATAACATTTAACAATGGCCAAGCTGTCATCCCTGATGAACAATACCTCCCACCCCATGCAGGACACCCTGGCAGCTCTGTGCAGCTCCTTCAGCCACCGGCTGCTTCACCCCCGGTGTGTGAAGGAGAGGTACCGCAGGTCCTTCCTTCCTGCTGCTGTCAGGCTGCACAACCAACTCTGCTCCCAGCAGACCACATGACCACAGGACAATAATAACATAATAACATGACAATAGAAACCTGTGCAATACATTGCACTGTGCAATAATGGTTAAAAAAGTTAAAAGTAGTTGAAATAGTTGTTGTTTTTTCTCTGTCTGTAAATATAGTATTTCAGTTATTGTTGTTTTTTCTACTGTTTTTTTTTATTGCTTATTTATAATACTTGTTTTATTTTATTTTTATTTTTCATTTTTTATTTTATTTATTTTAAAAATAAGAACTTGAAAATGTAAATATATACAATATATATATATATATAAATATATTGTGTTTTATATGTATGAACAAATGTCTCAATAAAGTTATTGAATTTAAAAATGAATAAATAAATAAATTAAAAAAATTAAAAATTAATTTAAAAAAAAAAAAAAAAATCTACCCGGCATGCAATGCGCGGTGATCGCCGGAACCTATTTCCCGGTCACCGGGATTCTACCCGGGACGCCTCCTCTAGCTCCCAGACGGCTCAACCTCCTCTAGCTATGCTAGCTATAGGAGGTTGAGCCGGCTTGTCCACGGTACCGGTACCGTGAAAAACACCGGTAATCCGGCACACCGGTATACAGGAGGATGAGCCGTCCAGATCAACATCCGTGAAAACATCATGACGTGACGTCACTGCACCGCGACTGTGACAAACGCGAAACATTAAATAAAGATAATAAAACATTAAATGAAGAGAATGAAACATTAAATAAAGAGAATAAAACATTACCACATTACCCCATGAGCTCTGTGCAGCTCCTTCAGCCACCGGCTGCTTCACCCCGGTGTGTGAAGGAGAGGTACCGCAGGTCCTTCCTTCCTGCTGCTGTCAGGCTGCACAACCAACTCTGCTCCCAGCAGACCACATGACCACAGGACAATAATAACATAATAACATGACAATAGAAACCTGTGCAATACATTGCACTGTGCAATAATGGTTAAAAAAGTTAAAAGTAGTTGAAATAGTTGTTGTTTTTTCTCTGTCTGTAAATATAGTATTTCAGTTATTGTTGTTTTTTCTACTGTTTTTTTATTGCTTATTTATAATACTTGTTTTATTTTATTTTTATTTTTCATTTTTTATTTTATTTATTTTAAAAATAAGAACTTGAAAATGTAAATATATACATATATATATATATATATATATAAATATATTGTGTTTTATATGTATGAACAAATGTCTCAATAAAGTTATTGAATTTAAAAATGAATAAATAAATAAATTAAAAAAATTAAAA
>NW_026554660.1:0-633 GCF_027596085.1 Anoplopoma fimbria | reverse complement strand
AGACGGCTCAACCTCCTCTAGCTATGCTAGCTAGGAGGTTGAGCGACGATCCACCGGTGCCGGTACCGTGAAAAACGCCGGTAATCCGGCACACCGGTATACAGGAGGATGAGCCGTCCAGATAAACATCCGTGAAAACATCATGACGTGACGTCACTGCACCGCGACTGTGACAAACGCGAAACATTAAATAAAGATAATAGATGATGTTTCAGCCTTCAGTGGCATCAACTTAAGATCTTAAAAATAAGAACTTGAAAATGTAAATATATACATATATATATATATATATATATAATATATATGTGTTTTATATGTATGAACAAATGTCTCAATAAAGTTATTGAATTAAAAAAAAATTAAAAATTAAAGGCATGCAATGCGGTGATCGCGGAACCTATTTCCCGGTCACCGGGATTCTGCGGGACGCCTCCTCTAGCTCCCAGACGGCTCAACCTCCTCTAGCTATGCTAGCTATAGGAGGTTGAGCCGGTTTCAATCCACCGTACCGGTACCGTGAAAAACACCGGTAATCCGGCACACCGGTATACAGGAGGATGAGCCGTCCAGATAAACATCCGTGAAAACATCATGACGTGACGTCACTGCACATGACTGTGACAAGCGAAACAT
>NW_026554658.1:0-564 GCF_027596085.1 Anoplopoma fimbria | reverse complement strand
TCGTTCTGCAGTTTCTGTCCTCCAGAGCAGCGGGGGCTGCCGTGAGCCCTCCCCCGTCCCAAAGCACTCACAGACGGTCAGCCTCACAGCGGCCTCCCGCTGACGTCAGAGAGGAGACGCTGCACATGAGTCGTTCATAATGACACGAGGAGGACCACTCCATTCAGAAGGGACACAACATCCCGTTAGAATGTAATATTTAGTGTCAAACATGATCACGTTTTATAGCGTAAGCGTTTAAAGTACATTTAGAAGTCAATAGCAACACGAATGACGTGTTTTAATGGGTTGTAACCATGGTTTTTAACCTACCACCCCCCCTACAGAAGGAATGGTACGGTCCGCGGGGGCCCGTTGCTAGGAGACGGAGAACGCTTCAGATAGAACGCTCAGTGAGGAGAGCAGCTATTGGCTGTCCTGAAAGTCGCTAGAAGTCGCTAAATGACGTCATCGCCTAATTTGCATAATGATAATGTTCTTTTACTCATTAATGGCAGCTGGCTTTGGGTGGACTGTGATAAGGCTTTCTGACTTTTGAGTCGTCATGTGTTTTTATATCACAGC
>NW_026554657.1:0-564 GCF_027596085.1 Anoplopoma fimbria | reverse complement strand
AGGGATACTGAACTACTTGATTCTGCTAGGATAGACTAAGTATATTGTTTTCTTAAAATTGATCTTAAACTGTACCAAGCCTGCTTAAAAAAGGGTTAGTGACTGATGCTGATTCTGTTGATTCTACTGTTCTGATATTCTCTAATCAGGAAGTGTTTGAAGCTCTGTTGTGTTTGATGCTCCTGTGCCTTTAATCAGGAACTGCTCTGAGAGGTGTGCTTTAGCTTCAATAGGTCAATTGTCCTCTTAACTGCTAGGGGAGTGGCTTACACATCTCAAGGATATATATACTCAGACCACACAAACCTTTCTCCAGTGTATTTTGACTCTGGAGGATACTGAACTACTTGATTCTGCTAGGATAGACTAAGTATATTGTTTTCTTAAAATTGATCTTAAACTGTACCAAGCCTGCTTAAAAAGGGTTAGTGACTGATGCTGATTCTGTTGATTCTACTGTTCTGATATTCTCTAATCAGGAAGTGTTTGAAGCTCTGTTGTGTTTGATGCTCCTGTGCCTTTAATCAGGAACTGCTCTGAGAGGTGTGCTTTAGCTTCAATAGG
>NW_026554656.1:0-782 GCF_027596085.1 Anoplopoma fimbria | reverse complement strand
TCCTCTTAACTGCTAGGGGGAGTGGCTTACACATCTCAAGGATATATATATACTCAGACCACACAAACCTTTCTCCAGTGTGTTTTTGACTCTGGAGGGATACTGAACTACTTGGTACTAGGATAGACTAAGTATATTGTGTACTACCTTTCTTAAAATTGATCTTAAACTGTACCAAGCCTGCTTAAAAAGGTTAGTGACTGATGCTGATTCTGTTGGTCTGCTGTTCTGATATTCTCTAATCAGAGTGTTTGATACTCTGTTGTGTTTGATGCTCCTGTGCCTTTTAATCAGGAACTGCTCTGAGAGGTGTGCTTTTGCTTCAATGAGGTCAATTGTCCTCTTAACTGCTAGGGGGAGTGGCTTACACATCCTGAGGATATCTTATAGCATACTCAAGACCCACACAAACCTTTCTCCAGTGTATTTTGACTCTGGAAGGATACTGAACTACTTGATTCTGCTAGGATAGACTAAGTATATTGTTTTCTTAAAATTGATCTTAAACTGTACCAAGCCTGCTTAAAAAGGGTTAGTGACTGATGCTGATTCTGTTGATTCTACTGTTCTGATATTCTCTAATCAGGAAGTGTTTGAAGCTCTGTTGTGTTTGATGCTCCTGTGCCTTTAATCAGGAACTGCTCTGAGAGGTGTGCTTTAGCTTCAATAGGTCAATTGTCCTCTTAACTGCTAGGGAGTGGCTTACACATCTCAAGGATATATATACTCAGACCACACAAACCTTTCTCCAGTGTATTTTGACTCTGGAAGGATACTGAACT
>NW_026554655.1:0-523 GCF_027596085.1 Anoplopoma fimbria | reverse complement strand
CAGAAACCCAATCAGATCAGAGTTGTCTTTGACTCCAGTGCCCAGTACTCCGGTGTCTCCCTCAACGACGTGCTCCTCACTGGACCCGATCTCAACAACTCCCTCATTGGGGTTCTTTTACGTTTCCGGAAAGAGAGAGTTGCAATCCTCGCAGACATCCAACAGATGTTTCATTGTTTCTTAGTGCACGAAGACCATCGCAACTTCCTCCGGTTTTTGTGGTATAAAGACAGTGACGTGAACAAGGAAGTTGTTGAGTACCGGATGAACGTCCACGTCTTTGGCAACTCACCGTCTCCTGCTGTTGCCACTTATGGGCTGCGAAGAGCCATAAGAGAGGGTGCACGAGAGCATGGAGCTGATACTGTCGAGTTTGTGGAAAGACATTTCTATGTGGATGATGGCCTAATATCACTACCGTCTGAAACCGAGGCCATCGATCTTCTTCAACGAACACAGGCCTCTCTCGCCGAATCAAACCTACGCTTACATAAGTTCGTATCAAACAGCCCAGTAGTCACAG
>NW_026554654.1:0-381 GCF_027596085.1 Anoplopoma fimbria | reverse complement strand
AATGCATCTAAAAGTGATGAAAGTATCATGTTTTCATGCTTATTATGAGTCCAGAGCCCTTACTTGAAGAAACTCATGTAAAGTATGGTTGTATTTTGACTCTGGAGGATACTGAACTACTTGATTCTGCTAGGATAGACTAAGTATATTGTTCTCTGCTTTCTTAAAATTGATCTTAAACTGTACCAAGCCTGCTTAAAAAGGGTTAGTGACTGATGCTGATTCTCTTGATTCTACTGTTCTGACATTCTCTAATCAGGAAGTGTTTGATGCTCTGTTGTGTTTGATGCTCCTGTGCCTTTAATCAGGAACTGCTTTGAGAGGTGTGCTTTAGCTTCAATAGGTCAATTGTCCTCTTAACTGCTAGGGAGTGGCTTACAC
>NW_026554653.1:0-1758 GCF_027596085.1 Anoplopoma fimbria | reverse complement strand
ACCATATACCATATACCATATACCATATACCAAATACCATATACCATATACCAAATACCATATACCATATACCATATACCAAATACCATATACCATATACCATATACCAAATACCATATACCATATACCAAATACCATATACCAAATACCATATACCATATACCATATACCATATACCATATACCAAATACCATATACCATATGCCAAATACCATATACCATATACCAAATACCATATACCAAATACCATATACCATATACCAAATACCATATACCATATACCAAATACCATATACCATATACCAAATACCATATACCATATACCATATACCAAATACCATATACCATATACCATATACCATATACCATATACCATATACCAAATACCATATACCATATACCATATACCAAATACCATATACCATATACCATATACCAAATACCATATACCATATACCATATACCAAATACCATATACCATATTCCAAATACCATATACCATATACCAAATACCATATACCATAATACCATATGCCATATACCATATACCATATACCATAATACCATATACCATATACCATAATACCATATACCATATACCAAATACCATATACCATATACCATATACCAAATACCATATGCCATATACCAAATACCATATACCATATACCATATACCATATACCATATACCATATACCATATGCCATATACCATATACCATATACCAAATGCCATATGCCATATACCATATACCAAATACCATATACCATATACCATATACCATATGACCATATACCATGTACCATATACCATGTACCATATACCATACCATATACCAAATACCATATACCATATACCATATACCATATACCATATACCATATATACCAAATACCATATACCATATACCATATACCATATACCATATACCATATACCAAATACCATATACCATATACCAAATACCATATACCATATACCAAATACCATATACCATATACCATATACCAAATAACATATTCCATATACCATATACCATATACCATATGCCATATACCATATACCATATACCATATACCAATATACCATATACCATATACCAAATACCATATACCATATACCATAGATACCATATACCATATACCAAATACCATATACCATATACCAAATGCCATATACCATATGCCAAATACCATATGCCATATACCATATACCAAATACCATATACCATATACCAAATACCATATACCATATACCATATACCATATACCATATACCAAATGCCATATACCATATACCTAATGCCATATGCCATATTCCAAATACCATATACCATATACCATATACCAAATACCATATACCATATACCATATACCATATACCATATACCATATACAAAATACCATATACCAAATACCATATACCATATACCAAATACCATATACCATATACCATATACCATATACCAAATACCATATACCATATACCAAATACCATATACCATATACCATATACCAAATACCATATACCATATATCAAATACCATATACCATATACCAAATACCATATACCATATACCATATACCATATACCATATACCATATACCATATACCATATACCATATACCATATACCAAATGCCATATACCATATACCAAATACCATATACCATATACCATATACCATATACATACCAAATACCATATACCATATACCATATACCAAATACCATATACCAAATACCATATACCAAATACCA
>NW_026554652.1:0-571 GCF_027596085.1 Anoplopoma fimbria | reverse complement strand
AGGGACATTTTTCTGAGTTTTAATGTCGTTCTTTCTTCAAAGTATCTTTATTGAATTAGTTTACATGCAAGACACAAACCCCTGATGAACAGCAGCAACATGAAACAGGAGAGTTTACACAGTGATTCAGCAGGAGGTTCTCTAATACCAGAAAACAATCTAAGTAATCAGTTCAAATGTGCTTTCTGTACAAATGAGTCACGTTTGAAAGGCTACTATCACGTCACTACGTCACCAGAAATCCAACATTGATTTCCTCACTACAGCTGCTCCACAAGTTCACCTCTTTAACACAAGTGATTTTTGACATCAGTCCTTAAACCTGCAGATTCCTCCCAAATCATTTGGACTCTTTCAGGTCCTCATTAGTTTCTCACTTTATACCTGATCTGTGATGTTTGAAAATCCACCAACTCTCTGAATTGATCAGCCTTTCATTGAATAAACAGCTGAGTTGGTTCTTGATCAGTAGTTTGGTTCAAACTTATTTTGTCTCTCTTTTGATTTGTTTCTATGAGTTTCTCCAAACTAGCACACCGTCAGTGATGAATGGAAGTCAAAGTAAACAATA
>NW_026554651.1:0-492 GCF_027596085.1 Anoplopoma fimbria | reverse complement strand
TGCCTCTGCCCCGACTCAGCCTTCTGTCCCCGACCACGAGATTAGCCTCTGCTTCCTCTGGTTTCCGTCTGCCTGATCCCTTGCCTGTTTCCCACTGTGAGTCATATCCTGCCTGTCTGTCTGCTGTGTTCTCAGCTTCCAACAAAGCTCAGAACTTTATCTGTCTCTTCGTCGTACTGCTCTTGGGTCCACACACCAACCGTGACAGATAGTCGGATTGTTTTCATCCTGCTGCATTTTTTCAGTCAGTCGAGTAGAAGACGCTAAAGCTATTTTTTTTACAATTGTGGTTTCATATTTGGACTGTAAACTCCCGTAGTCACAGTTAAGGGACGATATCCACTGCCTGGAGTCTGGAGGAGTGTAGCCAGTCCTCTGAACTTGAGCTGGAAGCAGGGGCAGCAGGCTCCACTGCAGCTCTGTTCTTTGCATCCCTGAGGGTGTTTGCGTTTCTTTGTCATTGTTCTGGGTCTCTGGGTCTCTTTGTAGTCC
>NW_026554650.1:0-2346 GCF_027596085.1 Anoplopoma fimbria | reverse complement strand
CACTCTTACTCCAACTTCCTGCCACCTGTGATCCCACCTGTGATCCCACCTATCTCAACCAATGAACAACCAGTATTACCTTTATTCACGAATCCTACTTCCTTTAACCACATGAACTCTATACATCTGTACCTTTCAAACTTATTCATTATACTCTACAGTTTTAATCTATTTAGGAACCATCCCTAAACTTCGTACGAAATTGCTTTCTTAAACATGCTTTTAACAAGACCTAAGGTTTATCTTATTTATCAACATAACTATTATCTTAACATTTTTCCTACAATGTAGGGTACTTTTTAACCGGGTTACACCAGCACAATATAGTCAAACATAATTTTGTGGGCATACCGGTGTACTTTCTATAGCTTCTACACCTTCCAGCCATAGGTACAATAACACCTAGAAACAACTATAATTACCTCTGATGTGATGCTTTTTCGTATTTGGTGTAGTTTCTATTCTACCAGTGTGTTGTTAGTCAGATGTACCAAGAGTTAATACTATTGATCTGCCACACCAATTGAAACAAAGGGTCTGTATTTGGGTTTGGTCCCAGAACCCTTGGGCAGACTTCCTCATGCTTGTCTTTCTCTGAAACTAGTCTCCAGACCTCTGCAACTAGAGGTAGGATTATGTCCAGAATGCTACTTCCTGTCTGATGTAAAACCTACAACAATTTGTTGAAGATATTTCATCATGTCATGATTATAGAGGAAAAATTATCCTTTAATGTATAACCTTTGTATTAAGTGTGACTCTCTGTGTTATACTATTTTTGCGGCCTGCGCGAAAGCATGACCGGCTCCCTTCATTGAATATAACTATTGATGTCTATCCCTTCATTGAATATAACTATTGATGTCTATCCCTTCATTGAATATAACTATTGATGTCTATCCCTTCATTGAATATAACTATTGATGTCTATCCCTTCATTGAATATAACTATTGATGTCTATCCCTTCATTGAATGTAACTACTGACTCTTTGTTCTTATGCATATAAAAACCCTGGTGAAGATGCACTCAGGACCGATTCCTCGGCAGTCAGTCGCTGACTGTCACTCTGTTGGTTTCGGTCCTTTTGCGCAAAAGCTTATGAATATACAAAGATAAACTTCTCTTTGTTGGTCTCCCTTATTCGGTCAACT
This sequence comes from Anoplopoma fimbria, assembly GCF_027596085.1. Classification (NCBI taxonomy): domain Eukaryota; kingdom Metazoa; phylum Chordata; class Actinopteri; order Perciformes; family Anoplopomatidae; genus Anoplopoma; species Anoplopoma fimbria. The sequence continues at coordinate 1,193 of NW_026554650.1, read as the reverse complement.
TCCACCACAATGATCATCATGAGAAATAAGTTAGATAAAGACTATAAATGATAGGCACACAAACCATCTGTTTTATGTGTTTTAAGTACTTACACTAGGTCATAAGAACAGCCTCTATCTTTAAAGTGAATCAGACCACCCATAGACCGATCACTCTTCATGGACACACAGCTGGGTACAAAGGATTTTTCTGTCTGCTGCTGTGAACTGATAGAAACACTGACATTTACTGCACATTCTGTTTTCACTTGTTTTATTGCAGCTAATGTCCAGACCTCTGCAGCTAGTCCCCAGACCTCTGTAATGTAATTGATGCACAACCAATTCTGTATCATAACTAAGATGAGAACAGCTAGCTCATTGTTTCATAAGGTTTAAGGTACTTACAGTGGGTCATTAGATTGGCGTCCATCTTTGAAGTTAATCAGATCATCCATAGACTGATCACTCTTCATGGACACACAGCTGGGTACAGGAGACTTTCCTCTGTGCTGCTGTGAACTGATAGAAACACTGACATTTACTGAGCATACAGGATTTCTAGTCCTACTTTAACTTATTTTTGGACAGTAAAAGTTATTTTATTGCCATTAAAACGTGTTTTTAACAGCAAAAAAGACCGCTTTTTTATGGTGACTTGTTTGCTTATTCTACCAAATAGGCATTACAAGGAGACCCAATGGCTGTTAACATGGACACTCATATTCCCCTATTATTCCGAATATGACAATATTCCAAATTTAATATGGCTTATGTAACATCATTATCCATTTGGATATTCTGAATAAGGCCTTATTTAGAATACAGAACAGAGTTACTTTTCCTCCAACAGGACAAAATAGCAGTAGCATCGCCTGCCCACTTTTCTTTACGGAGTACTTGAATATCAGCAGTAGAAGATCAATTATACTGGGAAGCTGTCAGGTACATTTTTTATTTAATTTCTACTTACTTTGCAGAAGAGAATTTTCGTCTTTCAAAATCAGTGCCATCTTTGTGTGACTGCTTCGTCTCAGAGGAAACACAGCTGGGTTCAGGTTCAGGTCCAGGGGACTCTGGTCTTTGATGGATCCTGGCACATAGAGAGGAAGGTAATTCAGTTTTTAGTCTTTAGCCTCAGCAGCTGTTGGAAAAACTAGCAGCTATGAACAAGAAAAGGATCAACAGAGCAGAGTTATATTTTAAATAATTTC
>NW_026554649.1:0-1950 GCF_027596085.1 Anoplopoma fimbria | reverse complement strand
AGAGGGATAGTAACACAAAGAGAGAAGTTCACTCTAAAAACACTGATGTTGGATGATATCCACTTCATGCAGTTAACTAAATCTGTTTAAGACAAATATTAGCTTCAGATAGACTTCTAAAGACATTTTTTAACCCGAACCCTGACTGATGGATTTATCCCCCATCTCTTACTCTGAAAGTACACGATCCCGATGGCCAGTTGGAACAGGAGGAATTATTACAGCATGAAAAACCTGTTGATCTGGCCTCATGATTAATGTATTAATATAGACCTGGATAATTGTGAACCATCCTTAAATCCAGACCTGTTATTAAAACTATAATAAAACATTAAATTAACATTTAAACAATGTGGACCTAAATATATCCATATAATGGTGACACTGTCATCCTGTTCATTAAAAATAGCCACATACAGAGTTTACTTTAATCCTGTTTGTTTTATTATTCCATAGTTTGTTCCGTCGGTGCAGAAACATGGAGGTGTGTCAGAGCTACGTCACAACACCCCACCTGATGGCCAGATGCTGCACCACTAACCTCTGCAGCTGTGTTCCTCCCTTCAGCCTGGGAGCGTATGAACTCTGATCAAATAGTCCTCTGGTGACTTCAGGTTGCTCTTACACTGCTGCCATGCAAAGTCTGTTGAATTTCTTTCAATTCAATTAAAAACACAAATGGTGTTTGCAGCTTTAATCACACTGTAGCACTCGTGTCAGGTCACATTTAAATCACTAAGGATCAGTACTGCTTAGTGACACTAGATGGCACTAGAGCACAGTGCAGAACAATGAGCGTCCTCTTTGGCTCCCCTTCATGTGTGTGTGTTTTTTGTAAAGAGCATTATTAAAAGACAAATAAAGAAATTAAGGGACATTTTTCTGAGTTTTAATGTCGTTCTTTCTTCAAAGTATCTTTATTGAATTAGTTTACATGCAAGACACAAACCCCTGATGAACAGCAGCAACATGAAACAGGAGAGTTTACACAGTGATTCAGCAGGAGGTTCTCTAATACCAGAAAACAATCTAAGTAATCAGTTCAAATGTGCATTCTGTACAAATGAGCCATGTTTGAAAGGCTACTATCACGTCACTACATCACCAGAAATCCAACATGGACAGTTCTTCCTCCATACTGTCAGTAGTTCCATACTCCCTGTCACTCTGTCTCACTCACCTAATTGGCTCACTGTCAAGACCTTCTGTCCCCCGACCACCTTCTGTCCCCGACCATTAGCCTCCGCTTCCTCTGGTTTCCGTCTGATCCCTTGCCTGTTTCCCACTTTGAGTCATATCCTGCCTGTCTGTCTGCTGTGTTCTCAGCTTCAAATAAAGCTCCAGAACTTTATCTGTCTCCTCGTCGTACTGCTCTTGGGTCCACACACCAACCGTGACAGTACGATCTGGCCACGACATGGACCCAGCGTTCAACACCTCGTCACAGGCCCGGTTCGGGTTCATTGAAAGCTTGTCTTGCCGGCTTTCCTGACTGTGCCTTCTCGCCGGATATCCAGACTGCGCCTGTCTTGCCGGATTTCCTGACTGTGCCTGTCTCGCCGGGCTTTCCAGACTGTGCCTGTCTCGCCGGCTTTCCAGACTGCGCCTGTCTCGCCGGCTTTCTGGCCGCTGCGCCTGTCTCGCAGGCTTTCTGGCCGCTGCCTGCACCTCCTGTCCCGCCGGCTTCCAGCTGACGCCTGTCCAGTCGGCGTTCAGGCCGACCTCTGACCCTTCGGCGTTACGACCGACTACTGTCCCGTCGGCGTACGGCCGACTCCTGTCCCGTCGGCGTTCCTGCCGACTCCCTGGACCGTGCGTCCCGGCCGACTCCTGGTTCAGCAGCTCCCGGCCGACTCCTGGTTCAGCAGTTCCGGCCGACTCCTGTCCGTCGAGGCGTTCCGGCCGACTCCCTGTCCCGTCGGCGGCGTTCCGGCCAACTCCTGTCCCGTC
>NW_026554648.1:0-572 GCF_027596085.1 Anoplopoma fimbria | reverse complement strand
TTTCATGCTACACTTTCCAGCAATTTCCCGTGGACTGATTTCCCGTTGCCGACCCTGCCTGTCTGGACTTCCCTGCCTTGCCTGTGCCCCGGTCAACGTCTCAGCCTTCTGTCCCAGACCACGGTATTCCTACCTTGCCTCTGCCCCGGTTAACCATCTCAGCCTTCTGTCCCAGACCACGGTATTCCTACCTTGCCTCTGCCCCGGTTAACCGACTCAGCCTTCTGTCCCCGACCACGAGATTGGCCTCTGCTTCCTCTGGTTTCCGTCTGCCTGATCCCTTGCCTGTTTCCCACTGTGAGTCATATCCTGCCTGTCTGTCTGCTGTGTTCTCAGCTTCAAATAAAGCTCCAGAACTTTATCTGTCTCTTCGTCGTACTGCTCTTGGGTCCACACACCAACCGTGACAGATAGTCGGATTGTTTTCATCCTGCTGCATTTTTTAAGCCGGCCGAGTAGAAGACGCTTTTAAAGTTATTTTTTTTACAATTGTGGTTTTATATTTGGACTACAAACTCCCGTAGTCACAGTTAAGGGACGATATCCACCGCCTGGAGTCTGAGGAGCTTGAG
>NW_026554647.1:0-3113 GCF_027596085.1 Anoplopoma fimbria | reverse complement strand
AAAGACTTGACTCGAGTCCGACTCGAGTCGCCAGTTTTGCGACTTGTGACTTGCTTGACCAACACTAACGAAAGACTTGACTTGACTTTGACTTGCCCCTTCCTGACTTGTGACTTGACTTGAGTCATGTGACTTGCCAAGTCATTGCAGTCTTGTTAAATATTTTAAATAATAATAATAAAAAAAAAATATTAGATGAACATTGTTTTATTGTGCGCGAGTGCTCCTGACCTGCAACCTGGCAACCCCTCTTCCACGCAACGTGACATTCCTGCATGAGTCTAGTGAGTGATCATCAGCAGAGATGGAAGGCGCTCCACCAACATCCCGAAAATAATCAATTTTGGCTATAAAGATTACACAACAACACAAAATAAAAGAGGAGCGACATGCAAAATCTCATCATCATCATCATCATCGCCTTTTACCCCTACTGGGGCTTAGGCCGTCAACAAGGGTTCTCCAAGCATCCCGGTCCTGCGATAACTTCTCCAGCTGTCCCCACGTGTAGCCCATCCGCTTGGTGTCTGCCTCCACCTCTCTGCGCCAGGAACTTCTTGGTCGTCCTCTCTTCCTTTTTCCTTGGGGGTTCCACTTCAAAGATTGCCTTGTTACATTTGAGGCGGGTTTGCGGAGAGTATGTCCTATCCATCTCCAACGTCTTTTGATGATCTCTTCCTCAGCAGGTCGCTGGTTGGTTCTTTGCCACAGATCTTTGTTACTGATGGTGTCGGGCCAGTGGATACGGAGTATTTGTCTAAGGCAGTTATTGATGAAGGTTTGGATTTTGTTTATGGTGCGCACAGTGGTTCTCCATGTTTTCGACTCCGTACAGCAGAACTGACTTTACATTGGTGTTGAAGATCCGGATCTTTGTTGTGATGGCCAGGTCCCTTGAACTCCAGATGTTCTTAAGTTGGATGAATGCTCCTCTGGCCTTGCCAGTCCTAACGCGTACATCGGCATCAGTTCCGCCCTGTTTGTCCACAATGCTGCCTAGGTAGGTGAACTCTTCTACCTCCTCAAGTGCTTCACCTTCCAGATTGATGGGCGAAGTATCGGCAGCATTCACCCTTAAAATCTTGCTCTTCCCCTGTGGATGCTTAAACCGAGGCGAGCTGAGTTGGTTGCGATGGTGTTGGTCTTATCCTGCATCTGCTGTTGGGTATGGGAGAGAAGGGCCAGGTCATCTGCAAAATCAAGGTCGTCTAGCTGTGTCCACATCATCCACTGTATGCCATTTCATGCAAAATCTGCAATGTCAAAATTACGGATTTGCCAAGCACCACGTCGAATTTCATCCGACATTTCAGGACAGCACATAAAGAAAGGTGAGTAACATGTTGCAAACCTAGATGGATTAACGTCCTTGATTGTCATTTTGCTACTTGGCTGCTGACATTAGTGAGAGTACTAGTAGGCTAGTTGTTATTGATGATTTTACTTAAGCTAAAGAATATATATCTGAAATTGCAAATCTGGTGAAAAGTAGCCGCTATTCTCGAAGCGCTAGCTTGTGGTAAGACTGTTGCATGTTCCTGCATCCAGTGCCCCGGTTGAACGTGTGTTTAGCCATGGCGGGGTGATCATGAGACCCCATCGGTCACAACTCAGTGCAAAAGTTTTGACAGATTTGATTTTTTGCAAGTGTAATGGCCATTTGTAATGGCTCACAACTGTCAGTTGTTCTGATGAACATGTTCTGATGTTCACCCCCCTCTCTCTCTCTCTCTCTCTCTCTCTTTCTCACACACACACACACATCACACACACACAAATAAAAAGCTGTTTGAGATTCATTCATGTTGAGCTGATTCATTACGTAACTTATCTTAGATTACTTAAGAAGTACACAGTAAAAGTACTTTATATTATTGGTGCATGTTGTCTATAAGGTCATACATACAAAAATAAAAAGGTTATAAACTATTTATGGAATAAAGGGTTTTTATTCCACATCAAAGTTAGACAAAAAGGCTGAATCTTGGTCTCTGGAGGGACTTTTACATTAGATAACTCAAGAAGTACACAGTTAAAGTACTTCATATTAGTTTTTATTGTATTATAAATAGTACTTAGTCCAAATAATAGGCTCATAAATTACTGTTCTGTTCCTTCACCACAAATAACCTAAACGAAGACTCACTCGATCTTTTACTTTGAAATCCGGACCTGAAGTATCCCTTTAAGGGATGTGCGGTAGCTTTACAGTGGACATTATATAACACTGAACATACTAAACTTTATTTAGACTCTATTTGTATTCAGTTGGTTTAATAAACACATGTAGTTGAGGAGGAGTTCAGAGGAGGATCAGAGAAGAAGAACAGAACACATCTCAGAAACTCTTCAGTCCTTATTTGATCTTTAGAAAGGAACCAAAGTGACTTTAGAGTTCAGTCTCACCAGAAGAAGTTACATAAATACTAGTTATTAATAATACTAGTAGAGCAAAGAGTCCTTCAGGAGTCCCTCAGAGAAAAGAGTCTCTTACTAACCTTTAGATGAAGAGAAGAAGAAGCTGCGACACCACGAGGTCCCAGAGTTAAACTAAAGTGAGAACAGGAAGTGAGAACAGGAAGTACCCGCTCCGTTCTGCGCATGCGCGTCCTTATTCCTGCCCATGTGCGAACATTTGAAGGCGTTCTTCTTCTGAGTTGTTTTACGGCCACGATGTCCTGAACTAAAATGTAAATGCCAATTTACACATATGTATGTGCATATATGAAAACAGTTCATTCTAACATGACAGTCCACAGGGAGAAAACTGACTCACAGACTTTGACAGTAAAACAATCAGATGTTGGATTAACACTCACCCTGCCTCAGCCTTCAGTTTACCTCCTTCTGCTCCGTCCACTCAACATGGAGTCTGAACTGAAGACTGAACTATTCAAGGTTCACTTCCTGTTCTCATGTTGTTAGATCACATGATCACTGTTACTTCCCCCTCTTCACTTACAGGAAATCAGCTGAGTTCATCAGGAAGTGTGTGTGTGTGTGTGTGTGTGTGTGTGTGTGTGTGTGTGTGTGTGTGTGTGTGTGTGTGTGTGTGTGTGTGTGTGTGTGTGTGTGTGTGTTTATGAGCGTCTCTCTCGGCTTAAACAGGTTGA
>NW_026554646.1:0-1322 GCF_027596085.1 Anoplopoma fimbria | reverse complement strand
TTTTTCTTCTGTATTTTTTCCAAAATAAAAAAATACAGAACAAAAAAATGTATATATATATATAAATATATATCTTTTTATTTTGTATTTTTTTCTCTCTAATAGGAAACCAAAATAAAAAATAAAGAAAAAAAAAATATATATAAATATATATAAATATATAAAAGTTTCCCCCAAAAAAAAGACAGAAGAAAAAAATAATGGATATATATATATATTTACTTTTTTATAGATTTTTTTTCTTCTGTATTTTTTTCTATAATAGGAAACCAAAATAAAAAATACAAAAGAAAAAAAAATATATATAAAAGTTTATAAAATATATAAGAAGAAATCTAATATATATATATATTTTTCCAAATAAATATATATATAAATATATATATATGTATATATATAGATATTTTTTTTCTTCTGTATTTTTTCCAAAATAAAAAATATAAAATGTATATGTATATATATAATATATAAAAGATATTTTTTTATTGTATTTTTTCAAATATAATATATATATATATAAAATATATATATATATATATACACAGCTCCAATCTGCTCTGTCCCAATGATCTACTGTGTTTCAGTAAACCAACATGTCCTCCAGTCTGATACCACCTGGTCCATTTTGTCCACTTCTCTGTGATCTGTGTGTGATGAAGGAAAGCAGCAGAGTGTTTAACAGAACAGAGAGGAGGAAGTGGGTTATTGATTCATGTGTGTTGTAAACCAACATGTGTGTGTTGTGTGTGTTCATCTACAGTTAATACACATACAGTTGTATTATAAGTGTATTGCTGATGTAATCTGCAGTATATTAATTATCTTAGACAGATGATATTAACCTCCTTACTGTGAATCATATATTAATGAAACAGCTGCATCCACTATTTACTACAAAACGCTCATCTCATCTTTAATGCTGTGGTAAAGTGATAATGAGGCTTTTCATTTGTTATGATAAAATATGCAATACATTATGAAAGGATTAAGTGTCTCTGCTGCTCTTAAATAGTAAACAGTACATCCACGGCTCCTTTAGAGCCACACTTTCCTCCTGTGAGGATCAGTGTTGTGACATTTATTAGGAATGTAAAATGTTGGCTCTGCTGTTCTGATGTGTTCTAATGAAATATGAATCAGACTGTATGTTTGTGAGACAGATGATGGTTTGTTTTTCAGCACCAATCATATCTCAGTGGGTTTGTTATTCTTGATTTCTGTTGAGAGGAGAAAAGTGTATTCATAGGTCTGCTTAGTTCACTTCCTTGCTGAAACTTTCTTCTGCTACATCCAAAAACACAAGGAGCTTCTTAACAAGCAGA
>NW_026554645.1:0-2056 GCF_027596085.1 Anoplopoma fimbria | reverse complement strand
TTGCTTTTGTAATTGCTCACAAACATTCATTCTTACTTGTGACGTCATGTACATCGTATATTGACGTGGTGTCCATTGCATTGCTAATTCTCAGGTCACTGCTGACCTCTTTCGTTTAAATCCATTCATAACCTACAGTTGATGTATGATTCATTAAAAGGGGCAGGTAATGCTTAGCCAAATCTATAAAATGTCATGCCTGTTATTCCAGTACACTAGCAACATTGCCTAAACTCAAACTGTTGCTAATCAGGTCACTACTAACCATTAGCCATCGCTGGCTAGAACCGATACATTGCAAGCAGTTATTGCTGGCCGAGCTCAAAAAGTAGATTTCGTAGATACTTTGGTCGGTCCTGACCTAGTCATTGCAGAGCTTTTGTTCCTGTCTACTAATGTTGTCACAGGATATCGGCTACATTTTCACTGCTTCTGTATTTGCTCAAAATCATTGTTTTCTAAAAAGCTGCATCATGTACATCGTATATCAAAGTTCTGTCAGATCCATCGCACTGCTAATTCTCAGGTCTCAGCTCACCTCTTTTGGTTCAATCCCTTCAATGTCTTACGAGTGACGTATGATTCACCAAAAGGGGCATGTAACAGAGACTTACTGCCGAGCCAAATCTATATAAGTCCATGCTGTTATTCCAGTACACTAGCCGCGTTGTCTAAGCTCAAACTGTTGTTATTCAGGTCACTGCTGACCTTCAGCCATTGCTGGTTAAAGCCTATACATTGCAAGCAGTGCATTGCTGTCCTCAAGTTATTGCTGGCTTGGCTCAAAAAAGTAGTTCTCGTAGGTGGTCTGGTCAGTGCTGACCTAGTCATTGCAGGGCTTGCTCCTGTTTCTACTCATTCATGGTAAATTGTTGATACTCCTCACCTCAAATTTCTGTCATGCTCATTGTCATGCCTCATCTCTTAGCAGCTTATGCCATCTTCATCGATCATATGTGACCCGTTTCATTCTGGCTTGGTAAATACAAGAACATTCCTTTGGGGGAAATATAAAGCTATGTTTTATTTATTAACTTTTACTTTGGGGGATTTATCTTGCTGCTGCTCAGGGCCGACACCCTCGATAACAAATCTCCCCGTAGAGTCCAAGCGCCAAGACTCTGTCAAGACTTTATCATCACATATCACGCTGCGAGAGCGAACTCTCTCTCCTCTGTCCTGATTCTCCTGGACCTGTCAGCGGCGTTTGACACGGTGAACCACCAGATCCTCCTCTCCACCCTCGAGGGGATGGGCGTCTCAGGCTCTGCACTCTCCCTGCTTGCATCCTACCTGACAGGCCGCTCCTACCAGGTGACATGGAGGGGGGCCGTGTCGGAACCACGCATGCTGACTACGGGGGTTCCACAAGGTTCAGTTCTGGGCCCCCTTCTCTTCTCGCTCTACACAACATCTCTGGGTTCTGTTATTCGCTCGCATGACTTCTCTTACCATTGTTATGCCGATGACACCCAGCTGGTCTTGTCATTTCCTCCCGGTGACACCCAACTAGAAGCACGCATTGCTGCGTGCTTGGCTGACATCTCGAACTGGATGGCGACACACCACCTGAAGCTCAACCTAGACAAAACCGAGCTACTGTTCCTCCCGGGGAAGGGCTGCCCGCACCGAGACCTGTCCATCACCATTGATGACGCCGTGGTGACGCCAACTCGGACTGTGAGGAATCTGGGTGTGACCCTGGACGACCAACTGTCGTTCTCAGCAAACATTGCATCGGTCACACGCTCCTGCAGATTCCTCCTCTACAACATCAGGAGGATTCGCCCCTTCCTCACTGACGAGACGGCGCAGGTGCTCATCCAGGCTCTGGCCATCTCCCGCCTGGACTACTGCAACTCACTACTTGCCGGAGCCCCGGCGTCAGCCATCAGACCTCTGGAGCTTGTCCAGAAAGCTGCAGCACGTCTGGTGTTCAATCGCCCCAAGTTCTCTCACACAACTTCCCTTCTCCGTTCTCTACACTGGCTCCCTGTAAGACCTCGCATCCAGTTTATGACTTCTGGTGACTAGTAGTTCTCCCTGTAATGTAATG
>NW_026554644.1:0-518 GCF_027596085.1 Anoplopoma fimbria | reverse complement strand
AGGCTTTTCCGCCCGAAGATTGCGCTCCAGTCGTCAAAGACCTAGATTTGAGTGGAGAAACTGAACCCACACAACGGAGCTTAGGTCTGCTCTGGGAGATCACGTCCGACACGTTCACTTACTCAGCATCAAACGTGGATAAACCATTCACTCGACGTGGAGTCCTCTCCACAGTCAACAGCATTTTTGATCCCCTGGGTCTACTGGCACCCGTCACTATCCAGGGAAGAGCCCTCCTTAGGGAGCTTACATCCGAACTGTCTGACTGGGATACACCCCTCCCAGAAGACAAATCAAGCAGATGGGCAGGTTGGAAAGATTCCCTCCAAGACCTGAAACAGCTTCATGTTCAGCGCACATACACGACAACCTCCCTCACGAAAGCTGTCCACAGGGAATTGTGTGTGTTCTCGGACGCGTCAATCAAAGCCATCGGTGCTGTGGCCTACTTGAAGATGGTGCAGGAAGATGGGAAGACCGAAGTAGGTTTCGTTATGGGTAAGGCCAAGCTGGCACCC
>NW_026554643.1:0-686 GCF_027596085.1 Anoplopoma fimbria | reverse complement strand
TATCACTTTAGAGCAGGGGTGTCAAACTCAAATACACAGTGGGCCGAAATAAAGAAACTGATACAAGTCAAGGGCCAGATGGGTTCAACGTTTATTGAAAACTTATTGAAAGAACCTTAGTGCACATATTGAACCTGGAACTAACAAGGCCTATAGAGTATTGCCTATAAAACAACATTAATTATGAAATAAATGAAATAAAAATTATAAATAATACATAAATAAAAGTAATAAAATCAGTTTCATTAATTGCTTATGGCTCTATCTGCAGTTTTTCCAGAGTAATTTCAAGTGAAAACATTTTCAACAACAGCCAAAAATAATTTACTTCAAAGAAAAATCAAATGTCCTGTAGTAGCAAGAGAAAAAAATGCAAAAATGAAACTACATTAAAAACTGAAATGCATCAAAGCACCCGTTTATGCTGCTCTGTGATGCTCACTGGTCTGAGCCAGACACTTGGTGTCTCATCTTGATACAAGTTCATCAATGTCTGGGGTCAGGCTCTGACTAGAGGAAATCCTCAGGACTGGGGGTGCTCATCAGTAAGACGAGTCCTGTGTGAAGTTCTGTTTATCTTCATCAAAGAGAACAGTTGTTCACTGATATCTTCGCCAAACATAGAGAGCGTCTGAGCGGCCTGGGAGCGCAGCTGGGGCATTTGTGTCGGGATGAAACGTGGAAAC
>NW_026554642.1:0-310 GCF_027596085.1 Anoplopoma fimbria | reverse complement strand
AGATCACACTACATTGGAGGTTAACCCTCCACTATACCGTCATATACTGTGTTCATCACAACCAGCCATTTAGCAACCAAAACGCTCTGTCAAACCAACATGTATCTGGTTCTCATGTCTCCTCCTGTTCGCTTCCTTTCTTTATGTGTTGGACATTTCAGTTGTTCATGTTTTATTCAGTATTCTTCACCTTTCCTCTTGTTTCAGGTTCTTCACTCCTTCCTTTGTGTGTTTTCCCGCCTTTCTGATTGTCTGCCCCGCCCCTGATTGGATGCACTCTGTGTCTCGTCACCTCCACCTCCACAGTGTA
>NW_026554641.1:0-1219 GCF_027596085.1 Anoplopoma fimbria | reverse complement strand
AATGTCTTTGTTGTCTCTTACTCTGAAAGTACACGATCCCAATGGCCAGTTGGAACAGGAGGAATTATTCCAGCATGGATCACTAAGGATCAGTACTGCTTAGTGACACTAGAGCACAGTGCAGAACAATGAGCGTCCTCTTTGGCTCCCCTTCATGTGTGTGTGTTTTTGTAAAGAGCATTATTAAAAGACAAATAAAGAAGTTAAGGGACTGTTACGCCCCCTTGGTGGCTCGGAGTAGAAGAACGTAACATAATGCACCAGGTTGAGCAAGTGAGGGTGTAGTCACACAAAACCAGGACCCAATATGAATTAAAGAAAGTATTTATTTACAGAAAAGCAACACAGGGATGAAAGAGGACTGTCAGTGGCACCAAAGAAAAGAACATAAATAAACCCACCCCCATTGACAGGTGCTAAGCACCCAAAAGTACAGCGGGTGGTGCTCACTCTAATCTGGGGTTTTAACAAAAGGTAAACCTACGTGCATGTAATATGTATACCCAGGGTATCTTACCTATCCTCGTTTGTCCCGGTGCGCACAACAAAGAATTAACACAAGACAAAACAAAAGTAGGCTGCTAAAGTAAATGGTTTTAACAAAGGTGTTTTAACTAAAGACTCATCAATGAACCATCAAAACCAAGCAAAATCAACCAGAGCTCAACTAGAGCTCTGCCACAGCTCAACCCAAAAAGCAACAACCTTCTCTAACACAAATGGGGGCTATTTAAAGGGGAATGGCTGATAGGAGATCTGGAACAGGTGTGGTGATGATCAATGATTGGAACCAGGTGCGCACATCTGAGAAGGAGGAGAATGAAAACAGTGGGAGGAGACAGAACAACAACACAAACCAACAACACAAAACAGAACACAATACATGTAGGCCTACAACATGTATACATACACGACACTGTACGTAACAGGGACATTTTTCTGAGTTTTAATGTCGTTCTTTCTTCAAAGTATCTTTATTGAATTAGTTTACATGCAAGACACAAACCCCTGATGAACAGCAGCAACATGAAACAGGAGAGTTTACACAGTGATTCAGCAGGAGGTTCTCTAATACCAGAAAACAATCTAAGTAATCAGTTCAAATGTGCTTTCTGAACAAATGAGTCATGTTTGAAAGGCTACTATCACGTCACTACGTCACCAGAAATCCAACATGGACGCCAGTCTGCAGAGTAAAAAACGCCTTCAACGTTATTTT
>NW_026554640.1:0-2135 GCF_027596085.1 Anoplopoma fimbria | reverse complement strand
CTGTCTCTTTTGGCAGCTTAGCTTGAGGTCTATTTCATTTATTCCTAACTGCTGGTGGCAGTAAACAAAGTGGATTTGTCTTCCTAGGTAAGGCTACCTCCGCATCCTAGCTATAAATACCAACTAGTATCCTCCTCAAAATTGTTTGGGTTCTATATTTTGCAGGTCCAAGGGAGGTAAGCACATTCTGTGGTGTTCGGTGTTTGTCATCCTGCCTGTGACGTTTTGGTTGGAGTCCACTTTGTTGCCCTCAAAGGCTTTGGTTGACAGACTATCCTACCTCTACCTCTTTCCTATCTGGAGGTTTTCCCAGCGTCTTTGTCATTGTGCTGGCTCGCTCAGCAGCTACAATGACTGTCTTAAACAGCTTGTTGTGTTATTTGCGTTCCTCCTATGTTAGATGTTCCAGTTTGGTGCAGTGGTTTGTCCACAGCTCAAGTCTGGATTTCCTGGCCTTGATTGTTCATTTGTAGAGAGAGCAGGCAGCTATCTTGAGTCTGTGCTACAGTTGGTATTAGCTAGCTTTTGTGATGATAGCTGGAGGTTCGGATCGTGTTCTGTGGAAGGCCACAGTTCCCACTTAGATTACTTGGCTGCAATGCAATTTGGGTGACCAGGCTAGGAAAAAAGGGCCACCTAAGAGAGGCCCTGTCTGATCCATTAACTGCATTAACTGCAATGTTTCCACTCTCTGAGAGGGAGGAGAAACTGCGTCAGGTGGAGGGCCTCCTGTTTGGAGATGATCTTCCACCCTCTGGGTCTGCTCATAGAAGCTCTGATTCCCATGTACAGCGGGAGAGATGCAGAATCAGGCCACAGGAGGATCACAAAAAGCTGGGTAAAGGGTCCTGCTAACTGCGGGCAAGTACGCGGGCAGCTCTGGCTGAGATTGGGCAGGATGACGCGCCAGAGACTTACCTTGATGGAAAAACATTATTTTCAAGTTAAACAGGCCCATTTATGCTATTGTCCAGGTGCATATTTTTATCTAAAGTTACAGTTACAACATGTTTACATGCGTTAATGCTCATAATCCGCCTTTTTTTTTTCTCATCCTGGCTGTCCTCGACACCTCTTCTCACCCTCTCTCTGAAACGCTCCCTTGTAGCTCCTCCCTCCAGAAAGCAAATTCACTTTTCAAAAACCTCTACCTCCGGAGCATGACAAATGGAAGACAGGCCACAATGGGACTCAAACTCGGTCATCCTGGGTGAAAGATTGCTTTCTTAACCACTACACCATTGTAATTGTGACCTGAAACTTTGTCTCTCTGTTTTGTTGTTTGAAGGCAGGCCAAACTAGTTGGAGAGTTTTACGTGACTTCCGTAACATTGTGACCTCAAAAAGTTACAGAACTGAGGGAGATAATTCAAATCGAGCCGTTTCAGGCAGCTCAGGAGCTTCTGAGGGGGAGGGTAAATCCTATTAGGCGTGGACTTTTTACAATGTGAACAATGTGTGAAAAATATATATAACACACTAAAGGAGAGGGAAAAAGTGGAAAAGCATAATAGGGCCACTTTAAATCCTCGCCTGCTTTTGGGAGGAGCTTAAGTGCTGCTGAGCAGACCAAAAGGCATCAGTTCACTGTGGCAGGGATGCAGGGACCCTGGCCTCCATGCATGACGCAGGGAAACACTACCTGGTCCACATGCCCCGGTGTCCAGCTTGTAAATTGGGCCAACAAAGAGCTTAGGGCTCACAGAGCAGTTGTTTGACTGCTTTCGTGGGAAAAACAGGGGAAGTGCACTGTCTGAACAGATGCTCTCCCACTGGGTGGTTGAGACAATCACACAGGCTTATGGGGTAGCAGGTGAATCTGCCCCCTCTGATGTAATCTGTCATTCTACCAGAGGTTTGGCCCCATCCTGGGCTGCGATGAGAGGAATGCAACTATCTGAGGCGAACCATGGTTACATTCCTAACTGACGTTAGTTATGTTTGAACTGAGGTTAGAAGGTCTAGATGTTGTGGTGGACCAACAGTCTAAGACACAGCATGTAACAGTGGAGTCTCAGGTTCAAGTCCACACTCTTTCCTTTTTTATGTCTGTTTTCTGTCACTTTCTACATCAAATATCAAATGAAGGCATGAATTCAAATATAATATAAAAACAGAAGTGGTCCAAATGTACA
>NW_026554639.1:0-2035 GCF_027596085.1 Anoplopoma fimbria | reverse complement strand
GTGACGATCTGCTGAGAGATGATGGTTGTTTATTTCTGCTTTAGAACGTAACTGACAGGAAATTAGTATGTGAAGTTTAATTTTTGTTTTTCAGTCACTTTGTTCTCACTCACTCTCTCACACACACACACACACACACACACACACACACACACACACACACACACACACACACACACACACACACACACACACACACACACACACACACACTTGAATAGTTCAGTGGTCAGTTCAGACTCCATGTTGAGTGGACGGAGCAGAAGGAGGTAAACTGAAGGCTGAGGCAGGGTGAGTGTTAATCCAACATCTGATTGTTTTACTGTCAAAGTCTGTGAGTCAGTTTTCTCCCTGTGGACTGTAGAGGAGACACATGTTAGAATGAACTGTCTGCTGTTATTACACTTTGTACTGTGTGTGTGTGTGTGTGTGTGTGTGTGTGTGTGTGTGTGTGTGTGTGTGTGTGTGTGTGTGTGTGTGTGTGTGTGTGTGTGTGTGTGTGATGAAGAGAGAGGGTGAAAGAGGGAGAGAGAGAGCAAAATGACGGGCGTAGTCACGTGATTACCCCACATGAGTCTAACAATGGCGGCGAGTCTGCGATCATTTAACGGGCGAGAAGACACACAAGGGAAGCCGTACTAAACACACCACGTGTGTGTACGTGTGTGTGTGGTTAGTTTGAAAAGGAGAAGAGAAAGAAGAAGTAAGCACTCAAAACAAGGCAGATCCTCACCACAGCAGTAAAGTAGAATAACTGTTACTTCATCACACAGAAGCTCGACTGGCAACTCACATCAGGCAGCTGTAACACTGGACCTTTAACTTCTAAAGATCAGTTTACCAAATGTACCCGCGGTGGCTGATCTAAACACAACACCATCACAGCAGCAACAAGCACAACAGTTATGTTTCACGGCACTGAAAGGGACTCAGCCTCTTACTTGAGATCTCTTCGTAGTGGTTTCTGGGTTTCTACGGACTTGTTTGGTGGAATTCCTGCTGCCTAGGACCAGAGACCGACCCACACTGTGTAGGCGGGTTAAACGGCCTTATGGCATACTGGGACAAATCCCAATGTGGGTTTCAGAGCCTTCAGCAGAGTGAGAGCAGAGAACACTGATCATTTTAACACCATTTTGAAAGCTTATTATACTTGCCATTTTTTAAAATCAAATTTAGTCAAATTTGGCTAGGTGGTTCATAACACATTTATTTTTGCTCTAGCTGGACTTTAAGTCCACGGCTGATGAACAAACCTGGTGGATGGTTGGTAGGTTGAGGATTTCAACTCAGATTGAGGTTTTCAGCAGAATGACAGCCTTCTTGTATAGCGCTCTCAAATATAAAACTGTTTGTTTTTTAATGTTGCTATGCTCTTTGCTTCTATCGATGGAATACATAGATTTTAATATAGATGTTGTGTCATAATTAGTTTCAACCTCAATGTTGATATGGCACAATGTTTAACAAGACATTTTTAAAAAGGTACTCAATATGGAAAAGGTTCCGTCTGTCATCTGGGTTCCTCCCCAAATCCACTGGTTGGTTTAAGTGTATTTCAATCAGGAGGGACTTCAATAATGTTTAACAATAATTTATTACACGTAAGAAATGAATAATGCAAAGTCTTTGGCTATTGGACTCCATAGTGAAACCGTCTAACAGACGGGCTGTGATGATGAGGTCAGACAGGCACAATCCCCCAAAAGAGAGAATTATTTTATATAAATATATAAAATAAATAACTTACCTATTGCTGCAGAAACAGACGATTAGTCATGAGTAAGGCATTGGGTAGGGTCTAGATAGACCACAGACTAGGATTAGGGGGTGCTGGTCTAGATAGACCACAGTAAAGTCTGGTGGGATCTTGGCAGATCACAGATCTGTTAGCGGGGGTCTCGACAGACAGCAGGAAAGGATAGGTGGGGGTCTTGTTAGTAGGTTTTACTCAAATCAAATATGTGAAGAACTTTTCTGACTTCATGGGGTCAAAGGTAAACTGTGAAAAGTTATTATAAGTTATATGTCAGGC
>NW_026554638.1:0-1497 GCF_027596085.1 Anoplopoma fimbria | reverse complement strand
TCACAGTTCCCTCAGATCATGTGACATGTGTGTTGTTTGGTGTGTTTGCAGGCTGTCAGGCTGTCTGATCACAGAGGAAGGCTGTGCTTCTCTGGACTCAGCTCTGAGCTCCAACCCTCCCATTTGAAAGAGCTGGACCTGAGCTACAATCATCCAGGAGACTCAGGAGTGAAGCTGCTGTCTGCTGTACTGGAGGATCCACACTGGAGCACCAAGCTGACCTCAAACTACCAGAGACTCATCAAACTGTTTGTGTCCCACATCAGACGATCAATACAGACAGAAGTAGTCAGGGAACAGTAGCCAGGATGAGCCAGAACAGGGAGGGAAGGTGATGAAACTGTTGTTTTTCTGGAGCGTTGTCTTGTTTCAACATTAGAAAATAGGACAGTGGTGTATCCTGACACGTTGACGGCCATCATGGTGGGTTGACATGCCTCAACGTCGTCACGCTGCAGGTTTGTGGGCTCATATCAAACAATAGTTGGATGATTTGATGCTCTTCATCTGCCACCAGTGTGTGTTGTCCTTTAGTCCAGACATTATTGTGAAAAGACAAACAGACAAAGAATCAACCTGTTTAAACCGTCTTGATAAATCATCACAATAGGAATGTTTTGCTGTTTTAAAGGAGTTCAGCTTCACCTGGTTTTGGTTTGTTTTGCACTGAGAGCGAGTTCCCTGGTTGATAAGAGTCGACTTGTTGAAACTACAGGTGACAGTCGACCACAGACGCTCAGTGGAGAACCAACAGCTGATTGTGGACATGGTGTGTCAGAGCCCAAAGAGGTTTATTTAGGACTGGACCAAAGTTATAGGGGGACACAGGCAGTGCTCTGTGGCTGCAGACGGACTTGAACTGTAATATTCTAAACCTCCAGATTACAGATAATAGAAACCAGTGTTGACTGTTGCTAGGAGACGGGATGTGAACAGCAGTGTCAAAGTCAGACACTTTGTACATCCAACCATCCACCCCGACCTCCTCCATCAGAGGTTTTGTGTGCACCTGTCTGCCACACCCACCTCATCAGCACAATCCCCCTCACCTGCTCACTCTGCTGCACCTACACCCTGCAGTATTTAAACCCCAGTCAGTCACACACTCATGGCCAGAGCGTTCGTTGCATTTATGTCAGACCTTCCAGCAATTTCCTGTGGACTGATTTCCCGTTACCGACCCTGCCTGCCTGTCTGGACTTCCCTGCCTTGCCTGTACCCCGGTCAACGACTCAGCCTTCTGTCCCCGACCACCGGATTCCCCTACCTTGCCTTTGCCTCAGTTAGCCACCTTAGCCTTCTGTCCCCCGACCACGAGTTTAGCCTCCGCTTCCTCTGGTTTCCGTCTGCCTGATCCCCTGCCTGTTTCCCAATGTCTGCTGTGTGCTCTGCTTTAAATAAAGCTCCAGAACTTTATCTGTTTCCTGGTCGTACTGCTTTTGGGTCCACACCACATCCGTGACAGCTGTAGTGATTTCAGCAGTGTCAAAGTCAGAC
>NW_026554637.1:0-777 GCF_027596085.1 Anoplopoma fimbria | reverse complement strand
CGACAATACCAAGGCTTGAGCTGTGTGGCGCCGTCTTGGCAGCAGAGATGGCAGATCTTATCAAAGATGAGCTAGACCTGAAGTTAGATGCCATTACGTTTTACACGGACAGCAGAGTAGTGCTTGGCTATATTTGCAACGAAACAAAGCGATTCTACACATATGTCCACAACAGAGTCCAACGAATCCGGCAGTCCTCAAAGCCCGAGCAATGGCACTACGTATGTACAGAAGAGAACCCTGCCGACTACGCATCAAGGTCTTTACCCGCATCCCGCCTGGCACAGACCTCTTGGTTCACTGGACCTTCTTTCCTGCGTCAGCCACCAGCGGAGAAAACGCAGACAGCTGAGAGATTCAGGTTAATCGACCCTGAAAAAGACTCCGAAATCCGACCACAGGTACAAACTTCAGCTACTTACCTGGAGGAATCAATACTCACCTCTGGTCGTTTCGAGCGCTTCTCCACCTTTACTTCACTGGTAAGAGGAATTGCATTCCTCGTGCACATGGCAAGATCCTGCAAACATTCAAACCAAGACAGCAGGTGCAAAGGCTGGCATAAATGTAACTTACCTCGGACTCTAGACGAAATGGCACAAGCAAGGAAAGTTATCTTTAAAGCAGCTCAGAAAACAGTCCTGGCAAAAGAACTGGCAGTTCTCCATGCCAACAAAACCATACCAAAGAACAGTCCTCTGAGGACACTCAACCCAATCTTGGAGGATGACCTCATCTGCGTTGGAGGGCGACTAAAGCACTCTCATCTTGCTACCG
>NW_026554636.1:0-1068 GCF_027596085.1 Anoplopoma fimbria | reverse complement strand
CCATCTAGAAGCTTGGTCTGTATATTAACGATTAAAAACACACGTACAGTATCCAGAGAGCTACCGTCTCCTGTGTGTGTCAGTCATAAACTCTGTCATATTAAACTACAGATGTAATCGTTTCCTAAATACTAAACTAAATATCCTGCTTCAATCCATATGTGTTGGCGTCAAGCCTTTAAAAACAACATCTTCACTGAGGTCAATATCTTTGCTCTCTCACTTGCTGCTGCACACAAAGAAAGACTCTCACCTGTAAGAACAGAAACCGTGAACTTCATTAAAACGCTAAAGAGAAGCTTTGAATGTATAAAAATGATAATAAGTACAGAGCTAGTGGCTCGTTTCACATCCACACTAAATGTTTGAGGACGTAAAATATTCAGATTCATAAAACTTTGTGTTCTCCTGTGAGCTATTTCCTTTTTTAAATCCTGAATAACCTTTAATGTGAGCAGCTGGTTCAGCCTCACATCCCCCCTCTACACGCTCACATTACACCATAAAGGGTCAATGCAGAGATAGTGAGGATATGGAGTGACTGGACCAGAGCTGTCACCGGCTTTAGTTCAAGACTTTGATCATTTACACAATCCTTAAGTGAAGGTAGTGAAGATGAAGGTGAGGAGACTGGAGTGTGTGTCGTCACCATGGTGACTGTTTGAAATCACATTAAATCCTCACCTCTGATCAACAGAACGGAGTCCATCTTTGAAGTTTATAGGATGATACATAGACCGGTCACTCTTCATGGACACACAGCTGGGTCCAGGTCCAGGACAGTCTGGTCTCTGATGGGTTCTGGTCACATATTTAGAAACGGGGACAGTAAAGGTTTAAAAACTGGAGATCTCACGACAGAGAGTCTGATAGAAAAACATGGTCACTTTGTTTTCATCATCAGTTTAAATCCTCACCTCTGATCAACAGACATCACGTCCATCTTTAAATCCTCAGTTTATCAGGAGAGTGATACATAGACCGGTCACTCTTCATGGACACACAGCTGGGTTCAGGTCCAGGTTCAGGTTCAGGTTCAGGTTCAGGTCCAGGACAGTCTGGTCTCTG
>NW_026554635.1:0-4455 GCF_027596085.1 Anoplopoma fimbria | reverse complement strand
TCTCATTGATCACCTAGGCCGTTTCTCAATAAGTGAACTTCTCTGTACTTGTGTCCTCCTGAACTTGTGAAACGTCATCTAGCGCAGCCCAAGTACTGTTCCAATAAACAAGTTCGCATTCAGCCAAGTACGGTCCAGATACCCGGAAGTGTCCTTGCTCCGCCCATTATATCGGGGATGCATCGGAGGAGACTTGTGTGGACTTTGGACAGCCAAGTATCCCAGAATGCATTTCACCAGCAAACAAGAGACGATAGTGGCGGAGACGGCTCACAACTGTCAGTTATAACTGTCTAAATACTGCTGTTGTTGTGTAACGGAATTTAGTTTTAACATTTTTTTAAGCGAGAATGTAGTTGTTAAGACTTAAAATATGCGGTCAATTTATCAAGATAGAGCCTGTTTGAAAAAGCGCCGACATTTGTCGGAGATATGAGAGGACCAGAGAGGAGATATATATATATATATATCGAGAGAGAGAGAGATATATATATAGATATAGAGATATGAGAGGACCAGAGTCCAAGTCTGAACTTGCAAGTTTGCAAGTCCACACTTGACCATACTTGGTATTGAGAAACGGCCCAGGTTGTAGTCGACCTTTTACAATATTTAACTTGTAAACACTGTAAATTTATAGGATGAGCATTTAAAGTGACATATTTTAACATGTTGTTATTGTGGTTTAAAAGAAGGTAAAGTGAAGTTTGTTTAATCTCCAGAAATCTGAACTTTAACAGACAGATGTTGAAGATTAACTGAATAATTCTATGAAATAACAAAGTTCAATTAGTTCAATTCAATATGCTATTCATGCAGTATTCTTTTAACCTTTTACATGTTTTCTAATAATAACTTAATGTTATTGTACCAAAGTTATGCTGTAAATTTACAGAGTTTATTTACCGACAATATCAGTATTAAATGGTATTGTATTGAAGAAGAATATATTACATTTCACTGAGTTTTAATGGGAACTTTTGCTGCCAGACTTTTCACCATTTTAAAAAGATTTATTTCTCAAAGTCTGGACATTAATCAGCAGGTTGTAATCAACCTTTTTTAACTCAACTGGCTGAGACATTTTTTCTATTTTACTTTTCTTTTCAGACTTTCTGCATTAAAGAGGAGCTGAGCAGCAGAGACAGAATGTTTTCTTTGTGCTTTGAGTTTTAACTGTAAAAACAACTAAATTTATAATTAACAAAAGGTTTGTTCACTTCTGTCTTTAGTCTGAGCAACAACAAGCCAAAGGGATTCAGCCCACACTGATAGGAACCAGAGAGAAGCAGCTGATAGAGGAGAAATGATGTGAAGGATGAATGAGTGATGATGTGCTGATCAATGATTGGACGGATGCTTTCAGCTCTGCTCTCACTGTTTCCTCTACAGATGAAGGTAGAAAGTCTCTGATAGCTGATGTGGATGTGAATTCAGCAGCAGATAACAAGGTCACATGATTGATTTTGGATTATTGGACTAGCTGCCACTGCATGCTCTGACTGGATGTAGTAGACTTGGAGAAAGAGGAACATTTCAAACGTTGAAGAGCTTTTTAAAGTCAGTCAAATAGAAGTGAAAAGTGACGTCATCCCCAAAGAAAGGCAGATAAAAAGCCACATGAAGTGTATTCCTCTAGTCTTCAAACAAGCCTAAAGACTAAAGAGCATTGTGAATGTCATTTCTTAGATATGACTCTTCAACATGGAAACTGTCCCATGAGTGTATTTAGTATTGAGGTGAATGAGCTCTGTGTGTTTGTCATGATGAAGAGAAATAATGTGTGAGCTCTCCCAGCAGGTTGTTGTGTTGGTGTGAAGGTGTGGACTCTGCTATGAATCAGTGTGAGGACAGAGAGGAGGGAGTCCCTCCCTCTAAAAGCACTCTGTGTGGGGAACATGACAGCCAGACCAAAGGTCAGAGGTGAGAGGACCATCTCTAACTGTCCACCACTCTTCTCCATGTCACACAGTCTTTCATTCACTCACTCTGTTTATCAATATGGGATCAGGATCCATCAGAGACCAGACTGTCCTGGACCTGGACCTGAACCTGGACCTGGACCTGAACCCACCTGCTGTGTGTGTCCATGAAGAGTGACCGGTCTATGGATCATCCTTTAAAATTCAAAGATGGACGCCACTCTGTTGTTCAAAGGTGAGGATTTAAACTGATGATGAAAACAAAGTGATGATGATGATGATGATGATGATGATGATGATGATGATGTCAGAAGGTCACTCAGGTAAAACTCTCTGCTTTAACACCACATGGTTCCTCTCTTCATCCTGATTGGACAGCATTACTCTTCAACCATTATGGTCACCTCACTGCATCATTTCCTGCCTCTGCTGCACTGAATACAGCTTCAACATCAACACTGAAACATTTCTAAATTAAACCACTGAGTACAGTAGTTATATTAAATCACTGACAGGTTTTGTCTCAGTGCAAAATGTATCTCTTGTTTCTATCAGGAGGAAGCTGGAACAACCTGAACCCAGCTGTGTGTCCATGAAGAGTGACTGGTCTATGGATCCTCCTTTATCCTTCAAAGATGATCAGAGGTGAGGATTTAAACTGATGATGAAAACAAAGTGATGATGTGTTTCTATCAGACTCTCTGTTGTGAGATCTCCAGTTTTTAAACCTTTACTGACTCAGATGAAGTTCTCTGAGCACCAACACTCTTCTTCATTGAAACACATTCACACTGGGAGCTGCCCAGTACAACCAGTCTGACACTGAGACGCTCCACTGGAGCAGCTGGAGGTTCTGGGTGCCTTGCTCCAGGGCTCTTCAGCAGTGTACAGTGAGGGAGGGAGAGCTACATGGAGGGCTTGGTGAGAGCTGTTGGGACTAAACCAAACTGACTGCTGAAGAAAACAGTGAGCTGAAAGACGGAGCTGTTGATTCTCAGTGGGATCAGCAGGACCAGTAGACCTTTACCAGTACAGGGAGTCGACTACGGTCCAGGTACCACAACGATTCATGGAAACCTGCCGAACGAGAAAGCAAAAGGGCTTCAGGGTGGAAGTAAAGCTAAAATGCTTAATGGTACAGGTAATAGTAATAGTAATGTGACTAGTAATAATAATAATGGTGGTAGCAGTCGGTGTCAGCAGGGCCGTAGCAGGATGCACGTCCACGGTCCAGGTACAGCCACGATTTATAGAAGCCTGCGAAGCGAGAAAGCACAAAGACTCCAGGGTACAAGCAAGTCAATAAGCGTAATAGTACAGGCAATAATAATAGTAATGTGACTAATAATGATAGTGGTAGTAGTAGTGGGTGTCAGCAGGGCCTCAGTAGGTGGCACGATGACAGTCCAAATATAACCCCGATTCCTGGGAACCTGCGAGGCGAAAAGCACAAGAACTCCGGGGAAGAAGCAAAATCAGTAATGTGCATAAATAGGAGATTAATACATAAAGAAGGAGGGAGAGAAGAGGAGAGAGGAGCTCAGCGTATCCTAGGTAGTCCCCCCGGCTGTCTAGGCATATAGCAGCATATCTAGGGGCTGGACCAAGGCGAACCTGAACCAGCCCTAACTATAAGCGCTATCAAAAAGGAAGGTCTTAAGCCTGCTCTTGAAAGTGGTGAGTGTGTCTGCCCCCGGACTGAAACTGGAACCTGGTTCCACAGAAGAGGAGCCTGATAACTGAAGGCTCTGGCTCCCATCCTACTTTTATATACTCTAGGAACCACAAGAAACCCTGCATTGATTGAGCGCAGCTCTCTAGTTGGGTAATATGGAACTATAAGTTCCTTAAGATAAGACGGTGCCTGACCAGTTAGAGCTTTGTAGGTAAGTAAAATAATTTTAAATTCTATTCTTGATTTAACAGGGAGCCAGTGCAGAGAAGCTAATACTGGAGTAATATGATCTCTTTTCTTAGTTTTTGTTAGAACACGTGCTGCAGCATTCTGGATCAACTGTAAAGATTTAAGAGACCTATTAGAGCAGCCTGATAATAAGGAGTTACAGTAATCTAGTCTAGAGGTAACAAATGCATGAACTAGTTTTTCTGCATCGCTTTGAGACAGGATTTGCCTGATTTTCGCAATGTTACGTAAATGAAAAAAGGCTGTCCTTGAGATCTGTTTTATATAAGAGTTAAAAGACAGATCCTGGTCAAAGATAACTCCAAGGTTCTTAACGGTAGTGCTGGATGCTAGAGCAATGCCATCTAGAGAAACTATATCGTTAGATAATTGAATTCGAAGGTGATCTGGACCGAGTAGGATAACTTCTGTTTTTTCAGAGTTTAACATTAAAAAGTTACAGGTCATCCAGGTTTTTATGTCCGTAAGACATGCTTGAAGTTTAGAGAACTGGTTAGTTTCGTCTGGCTTAATTGATAGATATAACTGGGTATCGTCTGCATAACAATGAAAGTTTACTGAGTGTTTTCTGATAATATTCCCCATGGGAAGCATATATAAGGTAAATAA
>NW_026554634.1:0-560 GCF_027596085.1 Anoplopoma fimbria | reverse complement strand
AATAAATCACATTAAAGCTTTGGCTTGCTGATGCATTCTGGGTACTGTCCAGGTGTCAACCTCTGGTTCTGAAAGTGAAGTCACAGCTTTATTTGTTAAAGCTGCATTCTCTCTAACATGAGTTTATGGTCTCAATCTCTAGTTTCAAGTCTTCTTCAATACAGCATGATGTTCATTTAGTAAATGATGCTCCATTTAGAGTCAAACAGACCATAAAGCAGGGTATGCTTTAGGGCGGGGCTACACACTGATTGACAGGTCAACACCACAGCGTTGTCCGGTCTGGGAGTTTGTGATGTTCACATAATAATGAGTGTCTGTTATCAAACATAGAGGCTGGAAAAGAGCCATATAGGCTCATAGGCAGTTGACATATGAGAGCTGGAAATAATACATTGTCTGGCCATATGCTATGTTTACGGTATATTATCCCACTGACTAAAATATGTATGGGACAGTATTTTTAGCGATCACTTAGCCTCCTTATGTGTAGGCCTCATCTCATCTCTCATCTCATTTTCGTCCGCTTATCCGGGGTCGGGTCGCGGGGGGAGCAGCTC
>NW_026554633.1:0-1825 GCF_027596085.1 Anoplopoma fimbria | reverse complement strand
GCTAATGAAGCATATGGTTCATTCTTCTCTGTGGGGAGGGAGAGGAAAGTGGAGGAAAGTGGAGGAGAGGGGGGGCCTCTGCTGCAGAGCAGAAGGTTGCCGGTTCAATCCCCATTGACGGTAAAGAAGAGTAAGGTTGTTAAAATGTGACAATAGTGACTAAATATAAAGACTAACAACAGTAACTTCGTAGGTACATGGTGATGTTGCACATCTGTCCTTGTCCCCTCATCAGAGAAGCAGCTGGACAGCCTGAGCTTCATGGTCCACAGCAGCATATATTCTCATATATTATTATTATTATTATTATTATATAGGAGCTCCATCTGAGAGCATTAACGTTCTAATAAAATAATTTCTTGTGTTGTTGGTTTCATTCTGCTCATTTCAAACATGCTCTCTGTTGAGAAAGTTACTACTGCTGACATGTTTGTCAGTTTTCATTATTTTGGTAATGTGACCACTCAGACTTTGACCTTTGACCCCTCAGTGCGGCAGCATGACCCATCATGTTAATATGTAGCAATATTTGCTCTATTACTGTCATTCTCCTATAATCATTACTATCATAATGAGTAGAGATTATTTTGAATGATATATAATCAGAAACAAAGCTTCCAGACAAAGTAAAGATATCAAACTGTTTTTATTGTAAAAACAAATTAAATTAATACAAAGAAGATGGACGTGATCCTGGCCTCGTTCCTAAATTCCAGGCCGCTTCAGGACGTCACTAGCTGTACACCGTCAGCAGCAGATGGGGGATGTCAGAGGGGTATCTGGGGTGGAGTTGTAAACTGCCCCCACTGAGCACAAGGCCAGGAACTGCTCGCACACACCGAGGTAATGGATCGCTCTCCACATCCTGAAGTCTGGGTGCTGCTCCTGAGGGTGTTGAACAGAGTGAGACCTGAACCACCTCATGTCACAGGACCAGCCCGCAGAACCACAACACAAACATGATGGACAGCTGGTCACCGCAGAAATACATCAAACAGGAAGGTCAACACAAACAAAAGATAAATAGTCTTACTTGTACAAGTACAGCTGGGAGTTGGCCGCTGTAGGTGGGGGGGCAGCGGTCTAATGATGACCATCCTCAGACCTTCTTCTTATATACGTCATGAGGTACCAGTCGATGTCCAGGACCCTCCCGGATGGTCCTGTAGAGCCCAGCCTTTGTCATGGACCCAGTGCACAAGGCTGAGGCATGTCAGCTGCAGACACTAAATCCGGTGTGGCATCCAGAGGATGACATGAAGAAGAAGGGCACAGGGGGACGGGGGGCTGGTTGTGGGGGGACCACCAGAGATTCAGCTGATGAGTGGAGACCTCCCTCTGCTGCTGCTCCACAGTGAGAGCTGCCCTCCAGGACAGAGGCAGCAGCTGTGAGACAACAACAGAAACATAGAGGACACTTTGATACCCGAGGACAGCACGTTATGGCGGGGGCAGCAGAGGACACCTCGAGTGTTTGACAGACAGCCTTACCTCAGCACTGCTGGCAGGTGGAAGGGAGGAGGAAGGCTGGACCGGGCACCTCCTCCTGTTCCTCCACCGGAACAACCGACAGGCTGCAGGAGGTGAAGAGGCTGGTGACTCTGCAGGCTGAACCATGACGGGGAGATGCTGGAAGTTGCTCCATGTTGTCTTGGTCCAGTGAGGCATCCAGCTCCTCGTCTGTGGACTCATCCAGCACAGATGGGGATCTCCCTGAGGAGGTGGTGCTGAGGAGGAGCGAGAGAGGGGAGAAGCCTGTACATCTGAGGCTTAAAGAGAGAAATTAAAAGTTTCATTAAAGGGAAACAATAAATATAAATATATT
>NW_026554632.1:0-636 GCF_027596085.1 Anoplopoma fimbria | reverse complement strand
CAATAAATTTAAATATGTACAATCTGTCAATAAATATAAATATTTACAGTCTGTTAATAAATATAAATGTGTACAGTCTGTTTATAAATATGAATAAATATAATTATAAATAGTCTGTCAATAAATATAAATACATACAGTCTGTCAATAAATATTAATAAATATAAATATATACAGTCTGTCAATTAATATAAATATGTACACTCTGTAAATTAATAAGAAATAAGAATAAATATGTACAGTCTGTCAATTAATATAAATATGTACAGTATGTCAATAAATATTAATAAATATACATATATAGTCTGTCAATAAATAGAAATATGTACAGTCTGTAAATTAATAAAAAATAAGAATAAATATGTATAGTCTGTAAATAAATATAAATATGTACAGTCTAAATATGAATAAAAAACAGAGCAGCTTTCTCCTTCATGTTCCACAAACAGACATGCTCCTCTACTGATCCGTGCTGATCTTCTCTGTGTGGTTCCAGTTTTAGTAGAAGTGCTGTCAGTTTGACATCAGGACAATATAAAGTAATAAACAGATGTAATCAGAGCTCGTGCTCTCTGTCAGCCTCTTTAACACGTTTTACTAGAAACAAACAGATGAAGAACATTCTTAGAATAAACA
>NW_026554631.1:0-504 GCF_027596085.1 Anoplopoma fimbria | reverse complement strand
AACCAGATGATTGATTTCCCTGGAGTAAAAACAAACATGATTAGAGAAACAAAATAAAAAGGCAGACATGTACAGTCTGTCAATAAATATAAATATGCACAGTCTGTCAATAAATATTAATGAATATAAATATATACAGTCTGTCAATAAATATAAATACGTACAGTCTGTCAATAAATATGAATAAATATAAATATATACAGTCTGTCAATAAATATAAATATGCACAGTCTGTCACAAATATGAATAAATATAAATATATACAGTCTGTCAATTAATATAAATATGTACAATCTGTCAATGAATATGAATATGTACAGTCTGTTAATAAATATAAATATGTACAGTCTGTTAATAAATATGAATAAATATAATTATAAATATATATAGTCTGTCAATAAATACAAATGTGTACAGTCTGTCAATAAATATGAATAAATATAAATACATATAGTCTGTCAATAAATTTAAATATGTACAGTCTGTCAATAAATATAAATATGT
>NW_026554630.1:0-644 GCF_027596085.1 Anoplopoma fimbria | reverse complement strand
GCAATCTGTCAATAAATATAAATATGAACAATCTGTTAATAAATATAAATATGTACAGTCTGTTAATAAATATGAATAAATATAATTATAACTATTAATATCCTGTCAATAAATATAAATATGTACAATATGTCAATAAATATGAATGAATATAAATATAAACAGTCTGTCAATATATATAAATATGTAGTCTGTCAATAAATTTGAATATGTACAATCTGTCAATAAATATAAATATTTACAGTCTGTTAATAAATATAAATATGTACAGTCTGTTAATAAATATGAATAAATATAATTATAAATAGTCTGTCAATAAATATAAATACGTACAGTCTGTCAATAAATATTAATAAATATAAATATATACAGTCTGTCAATTAATATAAATATGTACAGTCTGTAAATTAATAAAAAATAAGAATAAATATGTACAGTCTGTCAATAAATATAAATATGTACAGTCTGTTAATAAGTATGAATAAATATAATTCTAAATATATATAGTCTGTCAATAAATATAAATATGTACAGTCTGTCAATGAATATAAATATGTACAATGTGTCAAAAAATATGAATATGTAGTCTGTTAATAAATATGAATAAATATATAATATAATATTCAGTCTGTAAATAAATATAA
>NW_026554629.1:0-628 GCF_027596085.1 Anoplopoma fimbria | reverse complement strand
CAGAGAAGAACCCAATAGTTCTGCCCAAAGGAAGCCACATTTCCCTACTGCTCACACGGCATCACCATGAGCAGGTGAGACACCAAGGCCGTCACCTGACGGAAGGAGCGATTAGGGCAGCAGGACTGTGGCTCTTGGGAGGCAAGAAGCTCATTAACTCAGTAATCCACAAATGCGTAACCTGTCGCAAGCTACGCGGGAAGCTGGAGGAACAAAAGATGGCAGACCTGCCTTCAGAACGTCTTGAAATCTGCCCTCCTTTTACATATGTGGGCCTCGATGTATTTGGGCCCTGGTCTGTTACAATCAGACGCACCAGAGGAGGACAGGCAGAGAGCAAGCGTTGGGCCATCATGTTCAGTTGTATGAGTTCCAGAGCTGTTCACATCGAAGTAATCGAATCTATGGACACATCCAGTTGCATAAATGCCCTCAGACGTTTCTTCGCACTCAGAGGCCCAGCTAAACAGCTAAGATCTGATTGCGGCACCAATTTCGTTGGAGCAAGCAAGGAGCTTGGGATGGACAAATCAGTACAAAGGTACCTCAGCGAACAAGGATGTAGCTGGGAATTCAACCCCCGCACGCCTCTCATATGGGAGGTTCCTGGGAGCGTATGATTGGCGTT
>NW_026554628.1:0-523 GCF_027596085.1 Anoplopoma fimbria | reverse complement strand
AGGTGAGATTTAAACTGATTTCAAACTGGAGTCATAACTTATGGTTATTCAGGATTTAAAAAGGAAATAGCTCACAGGAGAACACAGAGTTTTATTAATCTGAATATTTTTTGCATTTCCTCCTTTCAACGTACGTCAAACATTTAGTGTGGATGAGAAACGAGCCACTAGCTCTGTACTTATTATCACTTTTTATACATTCAAAGCTTCTCTTTAGGGTTTGAATGAAGTTCACTGTAGGAGCCATATTAAATGTGCTTTATTTTCGTGTAATTTTACCCCGTGCCACTAGGGGGCTGTGTGGTTCAGTTGACCTCGGGTCAGCAGAGTGAGGCATTTAACCTGATTGAACCTGATCACAGGTTGTTGTTGATGGGGAAGCAAACAGTTTTTCGACTGTGCCCGTGTGCCCGTGTCCCCGTGTGTTAATGCATCTTAGTTTAGTGAGGAATTCGGGTTTATTGTTTTGTTACATGTATTTTGAGTTAGAATTATTGCGGCTGTGTATTATTGGAAGGAAAAT
>NW_026554627.1:0-1370 GCF_027596085.1 Anoplopoma fimbria | reverse complement strand
ACTGCTACTACCATTATTATTATTATTCACATTACTATTACTATTACCTGTACCATTAATCATATTAGCTTTGCCTCCACCCTGAAGCCCTTTTTGCTTTCTCGCTGTGCGGGTTTCCAGGAATCGTTGTGGTATCTGGACCGTGGTCGTGCCTCCTGCTGTGAGCCGACTGACACCCACTGCTACTTCGATTATTATCATTACTATTCCCTATTTCATAATTATAATTCTACTATAGTAATTGCTGCTGTTATTATAAGTAGTCTTCATTTTTTCCTTTGTTACTCTGCCTACTACTCTTATTATATGAATAATCTATGTCATATACATTGAATGTTGTATCTCTGTTATGCTGTTCATTCTGTACACATGACATCTATTGCATTCTGTCCATCCTGGGAGAAGGATCCCTCCTCTGTTGCTCTCCCATAGGTTTCTTCCTTTTTTCTCCCTGTAAAAGGTTCTTTTAGGGGAGTTTTTCCTGTGCCGATGTGAGGGTTCAGGGACATAGGATGTCGCATGTGTACAGATTGTAAAGCCCTCTGAGCCAAATTTGTAATTTGTGATTCTGGGCTATACAAAATAAACTGAATTGAATCTCCACAATTTTCACTCTTCATAAACCATTTTGTGATAAAAAAAAAAAAGTAGGAAATGTTGTGGTGGTCGTAGACATGTGTCTATGGAATCCAACAGTCTTACACATTTGACTCCATGTGCCTGAAAGCAACATGAACTCCAACCAACTGCTCCATTAGACTCTGATGTTAATTCTGATGACAATTTCTCAAAGAAAGCAGATAGTACCAGTTTTCTAACCTGCTCTGAAGCTCAAATTAAAAAAAAACAAACATAAAAAGTACATCTCTGCGCTCGTCAAAGTCTTATCTTTCGGAATATATAAATATGTTGTCCATTGGAATCATGGTTTTACGATAGTAGGTAGGAGTTTGACAGCTAGTTTTGTTCAAAATCAGTGTCTGCTCTCATCTCTCTTAATTAGTTCACCCAGGTGCTCCCTCACCATGGCAACCAGTGACACACGCACAGAAGCATGAGCGCACGCACTGCATGCTTGTGTGCGTGCGACCTATGAATCTCTCAAACAGAGATGAGGAGCGATAGCTCTTCATTCTCAAGTGATCTTGTGGTCACATTTCAAACATAAAAAATACATCAATGTGATGGGCAGAGTCTTTTTCTCTATTGATAATATTATCATTAACCCCAAACTAACCCTCATGGTCACATTTTAAACATATACAACACATACAAACATAGCTTTAAACATGGCTCCACAATATGTTTATTTAAAACCAACCAACTGAAGTCTTGGAGAGGAGACACAGTGTAGGGATTTTGATGCTAGT
>NW_026554626.1:0-2376 GCF_027596085.1 Anoplopoma fimbria | reverse complement strand
GATTCCTCGGGGCGAGGAACTTTGTGAAGGGGGGTAATGAAGGCCACAGGGTTTGGGAGGAAGGGGCGGGCCGTCTGAGAGGGGGTCCCTGGGGGGTTGACTCCGGGCGGGAGTTCTCATGGTGTGTGTTTTCCGGTTGAGCTGCGCCTGTTGGTCCTATGTTGGAATCTAATAAACCTGATATCAAAGTACTTCGCTCACTACCTCGCCTGTGGTCATTACAGTATAGTTTCTAGAGCCATGGCGTCAATGATGGTGTTAAGAGGTGGATTCATTCAGGTAGAACTGTGTAGGACATGACTGAAGGCCTTGGTGTGAAATGCACGGCCCGCTACTGACTTCCTGTAGGTTTCCACACACCTGTACCTTGTTTTGTAATTAAGCTATTTACCCTATTTACCCTCTGCCAGATTGTCTTCGTCTCCTTACTGTGCACCTGCTTTCATGTCTTAATTTCCTTCAATTTGCTTGCCTGGTTTTTGACTCTGGATTTTGTGCTTTTTCCGGAATGAACTTGGTCGCTTTCTCTGACTGCCTTGCCGTCTATGACCTCTGGAGTGTTAAGTAAGTTTTATTTTGAACTATATTTTTGTCTCTGTTGCTTACTTCTGTGTCTGAGTCCCAGTTTTGTACAGAAGTGTTGCAGGATGTATATTGTTTTTTTTAAGTTATTTTTCTAAGTGTCTGCTTGTGCCACAGGTGAACCACAATAGCACAGGGTGATAGCAGTGCTCCAGGCCGAAGAGAAAGCACCATAGCAGGCCTCCACCTGCTCCACCTGCCTTGAGGTCTGACTTTTCTTTCGGTTATTCTTCTAAGTGTCTGCTTTTGCCACAGGTTAACCACAATAGCACAGGGTGATAGCAGTGCTCCGGGCCAAAGAGAGAGCACCACAGCGGGCTACACTGAGCCTCCACCTGCTCCACCTGCCTGGAGGTCTGACTTTTTCCCGTTATTTTGCCTGGAAGTACATTACTTTATTCGGTTATTTTTCTAAGTGTCTGCTTGTGCCACAGGTGAACCACAATAGCACAGGGTGATAGCAGTGCTCCAGGCCGAAGAGAAAGCACCATAGCGGGCCTCCACCTGCTCCACCTGCCTTGAGGTCTAACTTTTCTTTCGGTTATTCTTCTAAGTGTCTGCTTTTGCCACAGGTTAACCACAATAGCGCAGGGTGATAGCAGTGCTCCGGGCCAAAGAGAGCACCACAGCGGGCTACACTGAGCCTCCACCTGCCTGGAGGTCTGACTTTTCTTTGGATTGTTCTGTCTGCTTTTGCATTTTTACATGAAAATGACTTGAAATTGGCAAATAGTGCTGTTTAGAGCCAGTTTCATGGCGATATCCTGTTTCGAGGCTATTTCTTGCAGAAATGTGTTTTGGGATAGAGTGATAAATAGCAGCTTATGGCAGTAATGTGGCGTGAAATTGGGAAATACTGCGGTTCAGAACCAGTTTCTTGATGGAAATCATATAAACTATGTTTTATTGAACATTATCCCGATTTCAGTCACTGTTCTGGAGAAATGTGTTTTGGGAGTAGTAATGTAGGCGTTTACTGCAGTTTTAAATGAAAATGACCTGAAATTGGAAAATACTGCTGTTTAGGGCCAGTTTCTTGATGGACATCATATAAACTATGTTTTATTGAACATTATCTCGATTTCAGTCACTCTCCTGGAGAAATGTGTTTTGGGACCTTTACAGTGATAAATAGCAGCTTTTGGCAGTAATGTGGCGTTTACTGCAGTTTTAAATGAAAATGACCTGAAATTGGAAAATACTGCTGTTTAGGGCCAGTTTCCTGATGGAAATCATATAAACTGTTTATTGAACATTATCCCGATTTCAGTCACTGTTCTGGGAGTAGTAATATGGCGTTTACTACAGTTTCACATGAAAATGACCTGAAATTGGCAAATACTGCTGTTTAGGGCCAGTTTCTTGATGGACATCATATAAACTATGTTTTATTGAACATTATCTCGATTTCAGTCACTCTCCTGGAGAAATGTGTTTTGGGACCTTTACAGTGATAAATAGCAGCTTTTGGCAGTAATGTGGCGTTTACTACAGTTTTACATGAAAATGACCTGAAACTGGCAAATACTGCTGTTTAGGGCCAGTTTCTTGATGGAAATCATATAGACCATTTTTTTATTGAACATTATCCCGATTTCAGTCACTGTTCTGGAGAAATGTGTTTTGGGAGTAGTAATGTGGCGTTTACTACAGTTTCACATGAAAATGACCTTAAATTGGCAAATACTAGTTCAGAGGCCAGTTTCTTGATGGAAATCATATAAACTATGTTTTATTGAACATTATCCCGATTTCAGTCACTG
This sequence comes from Anoplopoma fimbria, assembly GCF_027596085.1. NCBI lineage: Eukaryota > Metazoa > Chordata > Actinopteri > Perciformes > Anoplopomatidae > Anoplopoma > Anoplopoma fimbria. The sequence continues at coordinate 31 of NW_026554626.1, read as the reverse complement.
TTCTGGAGAAATGTGTCTTGGGAGTATTAAT
>NW_026554625.1:0-1829 GCF_027596085.1 Anoplopoma fimbria | reverse complement strand
GAAACCATATAAACTATGTTTTATTGAACATTATCCCGATTTCAGTCACTGTTCTGGAGAAATGTGTTTTGGGACCTTTATAGTGATAAATAGCAGCTTTTGGCAGTAATGTGGCGTTTACTACGGTTTCACATGAAAATGACATGAAATTGGGTAATACTGCGGTTCAGAACCAGTTTCTTGATGGAAATCATATAAACTATGTTTTATTGAACATTATCCCGATTTCAGTCACTGTTCTGGAGAAATGTGTTTTGGGAGTAGTAATGTGGCGTTTACTACAGTTTCACATGAAAATGGCTTGAAATTGGCAAATACTGCTGTTTTGAGCCAGTTTCATGACGATATCCTGTTTCGAGGCTATTTCTTGCAGAAATGTGTTTTGGGACCTTTAGAGTGATAAGTAGCAGCTTTTGGCAGTAATGTGGCGTTTACTACAGTTTCACATGAAAATGACCTGAAATTGGCAAATACTGCTGTTTAGGGCCAGTTTCTTGATGGACATCATATAAACTTATGTTTTTTTTAATATTATCCTGATTTCAGTCACTGTTCTGGAGAAATGTGTTCTGGGACCTTTATAGTGAAATAGCAGCTTATGGCAGTAATGTGGTGGCGTTTAGTAAACGCCACATTACTGCCATAAGCTGCGTTTGATATGAAAATAACCTGAAATTGGCAAACTATTGTTTCAGTCACTATAAACTTTGTTTTATTGAACATTATCCCGATTTCAGTCACTGTTCTGGAGAAATGTGTTTTGGGAGTAGTAATGTGGCGTTTACTACAGTTTCACATGAAAACAGACCTGAAATTGGGAAATATCTAAGGTTCAGAACCAGTTTCTTGATGGAAATCATATAAACTATGTTTTATTGAACATTATCCCGATTTCAGTCACTGTTCTGGAGAAATGTGTTTTGGGAGTAGTAATGTGGCGTTTAGTACAGTTTCACATGAAAATGACCTGAAATTGGGAAATACTGCTGTTTAGGGGTCAGTTTGATGGAAATCATATAAACTATGTTTTATTGAACATTATCCCGATTTCAGTCACTGTTCTGGAGAAATGTGTTTTGGGACCTTATAGTGATAAATATCAGCTTATGGCAGTAATTGTGGCTTTTACTACGGTTTCACATGAAAATGACCTGAAATTGGCAAATACTGCTGTTTAGAGCCAGTCTCATGACGATATCCAGTTTCGAGGCTATATCCCGGAGAAATGTGTTTTGGAAATAATAATGTGGCGTTTACTACAGTTTCAATTCAATTCAATTCAGTTTATTTTGTATAGCCCAGAATCACAAATTACAAATTTGCCTCAGAGGGCTTTACAATCTGTGCACATGCGACATCCTCTGTCCTTCCCTCACATCGGCACAGGAAAAACTCCCCTAAAAAACCCTTTAACAGGGAGAAAAAAGGAAGAAACCTATGGGAGAACGACAGAGGAGGGATCCTTCTCCCAGGATGGACAGAATGCAATAGATGTCATGTGTACAGAATGAGCAGCATAACAGTTCTTAGATACAACACATTCAATGTATATGACATAAATGATTCATATAATAAGACTACTTATAATAACAGCAGCAATTATTACAGTAGAATTATAGCCATGAAAATAGGGATAGTAATGTGACTAATAATAATAATCGAAGTAGCAGTGGGTGTCAGTCGGCTCACAGCAGGAGGCACGACTACGGTCCAGGTACCACAACGATTCATGGAAACCTGCAGAACGAGAAAGCAAAGGGCTTCAGGGTGGAAGTAAAGCTAAAATGCTTAATGGTACAGGTAATAGTAATAGTAATGTGACAGCAATA
>NW_026554624.1:0-632 GCF_027596085.1 Anoplopoma fimbria | reverse complement strand
GAATCCTCGACTCAATGTTCCAACAGCAAAACACTTGCTTGACCCATGAAGTGCTTTGCACACTAATGGCGGAAGTCACAGCGATTATGAATGCACGCCCACTCTTACCTGTGTCTACAGATCCCGAGAAACCTTTCATACTTTCTCCGTCCATGATCCTCACACAGAAGTCGGGAGTTACACCTCCTCCTGGAGACTTTTCCGACAAGGATCTGTACACAAAGCAATGGAGACAAGTCCAGGCCCTCGCAAACCAGTTCTGGACCCGCTGGAGCCGAGAATACTTACCTTCCTTGCAGCACAGACAGAAGTGGACAGTGCCCCGCAGAAACCTTCAGGTTGGAGATCTGGTTCTGCTCAGGGACAAGCAGGCCGCTCGCAACAACTGGCCTATGGCCAGAGTCAATGCCACATTCCCTGGGAAAGATGGGCATGTAAGGAAGGTCGAAGTGAAAACAACTGACCAAGGCAATGTTAAAACCTTTCTCCGGCCGACTGCAGAGATTGTTCTGCTCCTTCCTGAAGACTGATCTAAAGACAATGTTCAAGACCGGTACAAGTTCTAAGTGACCTCACATAGGTCAGACGGGGAGTGTGTTGTCTCTCCTGGCACTCATTTAATATTCTTACAT
>NW_026554623.1:0-515 GCF_027596085.1 Anoplopoma fimbria | reverse complement strand
TATTGTTGGTCTCTTCTCCTAGCTGGATATGGCCAGAGAATCTCATCTACATCACAGGCGATATCCTCATTCGCCAGACAGCGGGGAAAGAATCGCCGTGCATGCCTTATCCACCCCTGTATGGCTGTGGCCTCAACCTGGTCACAGGCCTCCTCCAGGCCTGCTGCATTTTTATTGTGCTTAAACCTGATTGGTGTGTCTACAATTAAGCAATCTTGTGTTTGCACACCTGATGGCAGTGTTCAATGAACTGGCTCATGGGTGTGGTAATTTGATAGTCAGTGCTTTAGAATTGCAAGGAAGTGACATCTTGATATACTTCTGTGTCTAATGCATAGACGTGTGTGTTAGTGTTTCAAATCACTGTGTGTATTGTTTTGCACAAAGTGTGAACGGACTCATTGTGCTTACAGTGGTGCAAATCTGGGGCCGAGTTTTGCTCCTTGAGTGTAAGGTTTTGATAATTGGGCAAAACTTTAGATTTTAGTGTTTATTGTATCGTAAAAAACTGTAAA
>NW_026554622.1:0-692 GCF_027596085.1 Anoplopoma fimbria | reverse complement strand
TCTATCCTAGCAGAATCAAGTAGTTCAGTATCCCTCCAGAGTCAAAATACACTGGAGAAAGGTTTGTGTGGTCTGAGTATATATATCCTTGAGATGTGTAAGCCACTCCCCTAGCAGTTAAGAGGACAATTGACCTGTTGAAGCTAAAGCACACCTCTCAGAGCAGTTCCTGATTAAAGGCACAGGAGCATCAAACACAACAGAGCATCAAACACTTCCTGATTAGAGAATATCAGAACAGTAGAATCAACAGAATCAGCATCAGTCACTAACCCTTTTTTAAGCAGGCTTGGTACAGTTTAAGATCAATTTTAAGAAAGCAGAAAACCATATACTTAGTCTATCCTAGCAGAATCAAGTAGTTCAGTATCCCTCCAGAGTCAACACACTGAGAAAGGCTCTGTGTGGTCTGAGCATATATATCCTTGAGATGTAAGCCACTCCCTACAGTTAAGAGGACAATTGACTCATGAAGCTTAAAGCACACCTCCCAGAGGTCTCTGATTAAAGGCATATGGTATACTCAAACACACACATACATCAAACACTTGATTAGGTAACATCAGAACAGTAGAATCACGAACCACATCAGTCAATAACCTTTTACAATGGTACAGTTTAAGATCAATTTAAAGAAAGCAGAAAACCATATACTTAGTCTATCCTAGCAGAATCAAGTAGTTCAGTATCCC
>NW_026554621.1:0-553 GCF_027596085.1 Anoplopoma fimbria | reverse complement strand
AAACACATGCAAACTGTTAAGCTGTTAAACAAGTAGGGACAGTGCTGTTGAAGGTGTGGATGGATAGTTTTCACTGAAAGTATATATAACGTTACTTTATCCTTTATTAATGAATCATTTATTTGATTACTTGATTACATTTCAGTCGCAAAGTATCTTGTAAGTAAAGCTTTAAAATACATGCAGTGAAGTCAAAAAGTGTCACGCTAGAATGTAGTAGAAGTTTAAAGTACCATCAAATATAAATACTTAGTACCTGAGTAAATATGCAGTACATAATTACTTTCAAAATTACTTTACAAATGCGTTAATTTCTGGACATTAATGATAGTACCCATTGTCCAAAAAGACAGCTTTTATAGTGACAGCAATAATAAAAACAAATGAACAACGTCCATGAGAGAGAAACAATTCCCTCTATTGTTTTATATCTTTATCCTCCAACTCTTATGACTCATCCCATCGAGCATTTGTCCGTTGAAAAGACGTTTAGTTTCTTTTTTCACCGACTGTGACCAATTCTGAACGTCTTTTCAACGTCGGCCATAGTCGA
>NW_026554620.1:0-1703 GCF_027596085.1 Anoplopoma fimbria | reverse complement strand
TTGGTATTTGATATATAGTATATGGTATATGGAATATGGTATTTGTATATGGTATTTGGTATTTGGTATATGGTATATGGTATATGGTATATGGTATTTGGTATATGGTATATGGTAAATGGTATTTGGTATATGGAATATGGTATTTGGAATATGGTATATGGCATTTGGTATATGGCATTTGGTATATGGTATATGGTATTTGGTATATGGTATATGGTATATGGTATATGGTATTTGGTATATGGCATTTGGTATATGGTATATGGTATATGGTAATTGGTATATGGTATATGGTATATGGTATATGGTATATGGTATATGGTATATGGTATATGGTATATGGTATTTTGTATATGGTATATGGTATATGGTATATGGTATATGGTATATGGTATTTGGGATATGGTATATGGTATATGGTATATGGTATATGGTATATGGTATATGGTATATGGTATTTGGTATATGGTATATGGTATTTTGTATATGGTATATGGTATATGGTATTTGGTATTTGATATATAGTATATGGTATATGGAATATGGTATTTGGGATATGGTATATGGCATTTGGTATATGGCATTTGGTATATGGTATATGGTATATGGTATATGGTATATGGTATTTGGTATATGGTATATGGTATATGGTATATGGCATTTGGTATTTGGTATATGGTATATGGTATATGGTATATGGTATTTGTTATTTGGTATTTGGTATATGGTATATGGTATATGGTATTTGGTATATGGTATATGGTATTTGGGATATGGTATATGGTATATGGTATATGGTATATGGTACATGGTATTTGGTATTTGGTATATAGTATATGGTATTTGTTATTTGGTATTTGGTATATGGTATATGGTATATGGTATTTGGTATATGGTATATGGTATTTGGTATATGGTATTTGGTATATGGTATATGGTATATGGTATATGGTATATGGTATATGGTATATGGTATATGGTATATGGTATATGGTATATGGTATATGGTATATGGTATATGGAATATGGTATTTGTATATGGTATTTGGTATATGGTATATGGTATATGGTATTTGGTATATGGTATATGGAATATTTGGTATTTATGTATATGGAATATATATGGTATATGGTATATGGTATATGGTATATAGTATATGGTATATGGAATATGGTATTTGTATATGGTATTTGGTATTTGGTATATGGTATATTGTATATGGTATTTGGTATATGGTATATGGTATATGGTAAATGGTATTTGGTATATGGAATATGGTATTTGGAATATGGTATATGGCATTTGGTATATGGCATTTGGTATATGGCATTTGGTATATGGTATTTGGTATATGGTATATGGTATTTGGTATTTGATATATATGATATATGGTATATGGTATATGGTATTTTGTATTTGGTATATGGTATATGGTATATGGTATATGGTATTTGGTATATGGTATATGGTATTTGGATATGGTATATGGTATATGGTATATGGTATTTTGTATATGGTATTTGGCATTTGGTATATGGTATTTGGTATATGGTATTTGGTATATGGTATATGGTATTTATTTGGTATTTGATATATATGATATATGGTATATGGTATTTGGCATTTGGTATATGGTTTGGTATATGGTATTTGGTATATGGTATATGGTATTTGGTATTTGATATATATGATATATGGT
>NW_026554619.1:0-1400 GCF_027596085.1 Anoplopoma fimbria | reverse complement strand
GGAATTAATACTTTACATGAGTTTCTTCAAGTAAGGGCCTCTGGACTCATTTACTTGTGTTTTTAGTAAATGCATCACTTTTAGATGCATTTACAACTTTTCTGCTGCAAAAGACGTTTCAGCCTTAAAATACCCCAAAAGTGTCTTTTCTGACAGGAAACCATACTTTACATGAGTTTCTTCAAGTAAGGGCCCTGGACTCATAATAACTTGTGTTTTCATGAAAATATGATACTTTCATCACTTTTAGATGCATTTCCAGCTTTTTCTGCTGCAAAAAGACGTTTCAGCCTTAAAATACCCCAAAAGTGTCTTTTCTGACAGGAAACCATACTTTACATGAGTTTCTTCAAGTAAGGGCCTCTGGACTCACATTAACAAGTTTCCTTATGTTTTCATGAAAACATGATACTTTCATCACTTTTAGATGCATTTTACCGCTTTTCTGCTGCAAAAAGACGTTTCAGCCTTAAAATACCCCAAAAGTGTCTTTTCTGACAGGAATTCATACTTCGCAAGTTTCTTCAAGATAAGGGCCTCTGGACTCATAATAACAAGTTTCTTGTGTTTTAAATGAAATGCCACTTTAGATGGGGTTTAGCCTTAAAATACCCCAAAGTGTCTTCTCTGAAAGGAATTCATACTTTTACATGAGTTTCTTCAAGTAAGGGCCTCTGGACTCATTTACTTGTGTTTTCATGTAAATGCATCACTTTCGGAGATGCATTTTACAGCTCTGCTGCAAAAGACGTTTCAGCCTTAAATGCCCCAAAAGTGTCTTTTCTAACCGGAATTCATACTTTACATGAGTTTCTTCAAGTAAGGGCCTCTGGACTCATAATAACAAGTTTCCTTATGTTTTCATGTAAATTCATCACTTTTAGATGCATTTAAAGCTTTTCTACTGCAAAAAGAACGTTTCAGCCTTAAAATACCCCAAAAGTGTCTTTTCTAACCGGAAACCATACTTTACATGCGTTTCTTCAAGTAAGGGCCTCTGGACTTTAACAAGTTTCCTTATGTTTTCATGTAAATTCATCACTTTTAGATGCATTTACAGCTTTTCTGCTGCAAAAGACGTTTCAGCCTTAAAATACCCCAAAAAGTGTCTTTTCTGACAGGAAACCATACTTTACATGAGTTTCTTCAAGTAAGGGCCTCTGGACTCATTTACTTGTGTTTTAATGGAAATGCATCACTTTTAGATGCATTTACAGCTTTTCTGCTGCAAAAAGACGTTTCAGCCTTAAAATACCCCAAAGTGTCTTTTCTGACAGGAAACCATACTTTACATGAGTTTCTTCAAGTAAGGGCCCTGGACTCATAATAACAAGTTTCCTTGTGTTTTCATGAAAACATGATACTTTCATCACTTTGAGATGCATTAACAGCTTTTCTGC
>NW_026554618.1:0-635 GCF_027596085.1 Anoplopoma fimbria | reverse complement strand
GGAAGTTTTACCTTTAATTAGCAACTCCTTATTAGAAATTATCAATCTGTCTTTACTGACGGGCCATGTACCACAGGCCTTCAAACTAGCTGTAATTAAACCTCTTCTTAAGAAACCTACTCTAGATCCAGGAGGTGTTGGCTAACTATAGACCAGTGGTGTATAAAGTACCCAAAAGCCATACTTGAGTAAAAGTAAAGATACCTTCCTGGAAAATGACTCCAGTAAAAGTAAAAGTCACCTATTAGAATACTACTTGAGTAAAAGTATTAAAGTATCTGATATTTGCTGTACTTAAGTATCAAAAGTAATTTTCTGATATTAAATGTACTTAAGTATTGAAAGTAAAAGTACAAGTAAATGCTGTTAATAAAAAAGCAAAGGGTCAGAATTTTGAGAATTATGAGGTTTATTCTTTTAAGTGTTGTGGCCACCATGACCAAGGACAAGGAGTTGTGTTGAAAATAATTGGGTTGGCTGTGATCCATCCAGGAGCAACAATGTTGAACACAATGGGCAAAGGTTTTGCTCAAGCTGAATCTGCAATTGGGCGACTGCTACCATCATAACTCGAACAAAACATGATCAATACTAAAGCAGCACCGAAAGTAACAACCCAGTCATTACTTGAAACT
>NW_026554617.1:0-1271 GCF_027596085.1 Anoplopoma fimbria | reverse complement strand
TCATGTAAAGTATGAATTCATGTCAGAAAATAAACTTTTGGGGTATTTTAAGGCTGAAACGTCTTTTTGCATTGGGGTATTTTAAGGCTGAAACGTCTTTTTGCAGCAGAAAAGCTGTAAATGCATCTAAAAGTGATGAAAGTATCATGTTTTCATGAAATTACAACGAAACTTGTTATTGTGAGTCCTTACTTGAAGAAACTCATGTAAAGTATGAATTCGTCGCAAAAAGACACTTTTGGGGTATTTTAAGGATGAAACGTCTTTTTGCAGCAGAAAAGCTGTAAATGCATCTAAAAGTGATGAAAGTATCATGTTTTCATGAAATTACAACGAAACTTGTTCTTGTGAGTCCAGAGGCCCTTACTTGAAGAAACTCATGTAAAGTATGAATTCGTCGCAGAAAAGACACTTTTGGGGTATTTTCAGGCTGAAACGTCTTTTTGCAGCAGAAAAGCTGTAAATGCATCTAAAAGTGATGAAAGTATAATGTTTTCATGAAATTACATAAGAAAACTTGTTATTATGAGTCCAGAGGGCCATACTCGAAGAAATTCATGTAAAGTACGATTTCATGTCAGAAAATAAACTTTTGGGGTATTTTAAGGCTGAAACGTCTTTTTGCAGCAGAAAAGCTGTAAATGCATCTAAAAGTGATGAAAGTATCATGTTTTCATGAAATTACAACGAAACTTGTTATTGTGAGTCCTTACTTGAAGAAACTCATGTAAATTATGAATTCCTATCAGAAAAGACACTTTTGGGGTATTTTCAGGCTGAAACGTCTTTTTGCAGCAGAAAAGCTGTAAATGCATCTAAAAGTGATGAAAGTATAATGTTTTCATGAAATTACATAAGAAAACTTGTTATTATGAGTCCAGAGGGCCATACTTGAAGAAACTCATGTAAAGTACCATTTCATGTCAGAAAATAAACTTTTGGGGTATTTTCAGGCTGAAACGTCTTTTTGCAGCAGAAAAGCTGTAAATGCATCTAAAAGTGATGAAAGTATCATGTTTTCATGAAATTACATAAGAAAACTTGTTATTATGAGTCCAGAGGGCCATACTCGAAGAAACTCATGTAAAGTACGATTTCATGTCAGAAAATAAACTTTTGGGGTATTTTCAGGCTGAAACGTCTTTTTGCAGCAGAAAAGCTGTAAATGCATCTAAAAGTGATGAAAGTATCATGTTTTCATGAAATTACATAAGAAAACTTGTTATTATGAGTCCAGAGGGCCATACTCGAAGAAACTCATGTAAAGTACG
>NW_026554616.1:0-417 GCF_027596085.1 Anoplopoma fimbria | reverse complement strand
AATATCAGAACAGTAGAATCAACAGAATCAGCATCAGTCACTAACCCTTTAAGAAAGCAGAAAACCATATACTTAGTCTATCCTAGCAGAATCAAGTAGTTCAGTATCCCTCCAGAGTCAAAATACACTGGAGAAAGGTTTGTGTGGTCTGAGTATATATCCTTCAGATGTGTAAGCCACTCCCCCTAGCAGTTAAGAGGACAATTGACCTGTTGAAGCTAAAGCACACCTCTCAGAGCAGTTCCTGATTAAAGGCACAGGAGCATCAAACACAACAGAGCATCAAACACTTCCTGATTAGAGAATATCAGAACAGTAGAATCAACAGAATCAGCATCAGTCACTAACCCTTTTTTAAGCAGGCTTGGTACAGTTTAAGATCAATTTTAAGAAAGCAGAAAACCATATACTTAGTCT
>NW_026554615.1:0-688 GCF_027596085.1 Anoplopoma fimbria | reverse complement strand
CCTGGACTCATAATAACAAGTTTCCTTGTGTTTTCATGAAAACATGATACTTTCATCACTTTTAGATGAATTTAAAGCTTTTCTACTGCAAAAAGACGTTTCAGCCTTTAAAATACCCCAAAAGTGTCTTTTCTAACCGAATTCATACTTTACATGCGTTTCTTCAAGTAAGGGCCTCTGGACTCATAATAACAAGTTTCCTTATGTTTTCATGTAATTCATCACTTTTAGATGCATTTACAGCTTCTTCTGCTGCAAAAAGACGTTTCAGCCTTAAAATACCCCCAAAAGTGTCTTTTCTAAAGGAATTCATACTTTACATGAGTTTCTTCAAGTAAGGGCCTCTGGACTCATTTACTTGTGTTTTCATGTAAATGCATCACTTTGAGATGCATTTACAGCTTTTCTGCTGCAAAAAGACGTTTCAGCCTTAAAATACCCCAAAAGTGTCTTTTCTGACAGGAAACCATACTTTACATGAGTTTCTTCAAGTAAGGGCCCTGGACTCATAATAACAAAAAGTTTCCTGTGTTTTCATGAAAACATGATACTTTCATCACTTTTAGATGAATTTAAAGCTTTTCTACTGCAAAAAGACGTTTCAGCCTTAAAATACCCCAAAAGTGTCTTTTCTGACCGGAATTCATACTTTACATGAGTTTCTTCAAGTAAGGGCCTCTGGACTCAT
>NW_026554614.1:0-524 GCF_027596085.1 Anoplopoma fimbria | reverse complement strand
TAACCTTTTTTAAACTTTTTCGACATACTATAGTATAACCTTTTTTTGACTTTTTTCGACATACTATAGTATGACATCTTTTTGACTTTTTCGACATACTATAGTATAACCTTTTTTTTAACTTTTTCCGACATACTATTGTATGACCTTTTTTTTTACTTTTTCCGACATACTATAGTATGACTTTTTTTCAATTTTTTTCGACATACTATGCTATGACAGTTTTTGACATACCATACTATTACTTTTTCTCGACATACTATAGTATAACCTTTTTTTGACTTTTTTCGACATGTCCAAAACTGTCCAAAACTGTCATAGCATAGTATGTCGAAAAAAATTGAAAAAAAGTCATACTATAGTATGTCGAAAAAGTCAAAAAAAAGGTTATACTGTAGTATGTCGAAAAAAGTCAAAAAAAAGGTTATACTATAGTATTTCGAAAAAGTCATTGTTTGGTATGTCCAAAACTGTCATAGCATAGTATGTCGAAAAAAATTGAAAAAAAGTCATACTATAGTATG
>NW_026554613.1:0-883 GCF_027596085.1 Anoplopoma fimbria | reverse complement strand
TGGTATATGGTATATGGTATTTGGTATTTGGTATATGGTATATGGTATATGGTATTTGGTATATGGTATATGGTATTTTGTATATGGTATTTGGTATATGGTATTTGGTATATGGCATATGGTATTTGGTATATGGTATGGTATATGGTATATGGTATATGGTATTTGGTATATGGTATTTGGTATATGGTATATGGTATATGGTATATGGTATATGGTATTTGGTATATGGTATATGGTATATGGTATTTGGTATATGGTATATGGTATTTGGTATATGGTATTTGGTATATGGTATATGGTATATGGTATTTGGTATATGGTATATGGTATATGGTATTTGGTATATGGTATATGGTATTTGGTATATGGTATATGGTATTTGGTATATGGTATATGGTATATGGTATTTGGTATATGGTATTTGGTATATGGTTTTTTGTATATGGTAAATGGTATTTGGAATATGGTATTTGGTATATGGTATTTGGTATATGGTATATGGTATATGGTTTTGTATATGGTATATGGTATTTGGAATATGTTATTTGGTATTTGGTATATGGTATATGGTGTATGGTATTTAGTAAATGGTGTATGAGTATTATAGTGTATGGTATATGGTATTTTGTATATGGAATATGGTATTTGGTATTTGGTATTTGGTATATGGTATTTGGTAAATGGTATATGGTATATTGTATTTTAATATATGGTATATAGTATTTGGAATATGGTATTGGTATATGGTATATGGTATTTGGAATATGGTATATGGTATATTGGTATATGGTATTTGGTATATGGTATATGGTATATGGTATATGGTATTTTGTATTTGGTATATGGTATATGGTATTTGGTATTTGGTATATGGTATATG
>NW_026554612.1:0-830 GCF_027596085.1 Anoplopoma fimbria | reverse complement strand
TATGGTATATGGTATTTGGTATATGGTATATGGTATTTGGTATATGGTATATGGTATATGGTATTTGGTATATGGTATATGGTATTTGGTATATGGTATATGGTATATGGTATATGGTATTTGGTATATGGTATATGGTATATGGTATTTGGTATATGGTATATGGTATATGGTATATGGTATTTGGTATATGGTATATGGTATTTGGTATATGGTATATGGTATTTGGTATATGGTATATGGTATATGGTATATGGTATTTTGTATATGGTATTTGGTATATGGTATATGGTATTTGGTATATGGTATATGGTATTTGGTATATGGTATATGGTATATGGTATTTGGTATATGGTATATGGTATATGGTATATGGTATTTGGTATATGGTATTTGGTATATGGTATTTGGTATATGGTATTTGGTATATGGTATTTGGTATTTGGTATATGGTATATTGGTATATGGTATATGGTATTTGGTATATGGTATATGGTATATGGTATATGGTATTTGGTATATGGTATTTGGTATATGGTATATGGTATTTGGTATATAGTATATGGTATATGGCATTTGGTATATGGTATTTGGTATATGGGATATGGTATTTGGTATATGGTATTTGGTATATGGTATATGGTATTTGGTATATAGTATATGGTATATGGTATATGGTATTTGGTATATGGTATATGGTATATGGTTTTTTGTATATGGTATTTGGAATATGGTATTTGGTATTTGGTATTTGGTATATGGTATATGGTGTATGGTATTTGGTATATGGTGTATGGTATATGGTGTATGGTATTTGGTATATGGTATAT
>NW_026554610.1:0-1650 GCF_027596085.1 Anoplopoma fimbria | reverse complement strand
GTCATAGTATGGTTTTTTCGACATATACTATGACATTTTTTTTACTTTTTCTCGACAAACTATAGTATGACATTTTCACATACCATAGTATGACATTTTTTTGACATTTTTCGACATACTATAGTATAACCTTTTTTTTTACTTATGACTTTTATTTCAATTTTTTTCGACTATAGTATGACCTTTTGACTTTTTCAATTTTTTTCGACATACTATGCTATGACAGTTTTTGACATACCATACTATGACTTTTTCGACATACTATTGTATAACCTTTTTTTTTTACTTTTTTCGACATACTATAGTATAACCTTTTTTTGACTTTTTTCGACATACTATAGTATGACTTTTTTTACATACTATATGCTATGACAGTTTTGACATACCATACTATGACTTTTTTGACATACTATAGTATGACCTTTTTTTGACTTTTTTTACATACTATAGTATGACAGTTTTTGACTTTTTTGACTTTTTTGGACATTTTTTTTTTCTATAGTATGACAGTTTTTTACTATGACTTTTTCGACATACTATAGTATGACCTTTTTTTGACTTTTTTCGACATACTATAGTATGATACTATGCTATGACAGTTTTGACATACCATACTATGACTTTTTCGACATACTATAGTATAACCTTTTTTTTTACTTTTTTCGACATACTATAGTATGACCTTTTTTTTGACTTTTTTCGACATACTATAGTATGACTTTTTTTTTTTTCGAATTTTTTTTTCAATTTTTTTTCGACATACTATGCTATGACAGTTTTGGACATACACTATGACTTTTTCGACATACTATAGTATAACCTTTTTTTTCGACATACTACTTTTTTCGACATACTATAGTATAACCTTTTTTTTTACTTTTTTCGACATACTATAGTATGACTTTTTTTTCAATTTTTTTCGACATACTATGCTATGACAGTTTTTGACATACCATACTATGACTTTTTCGACATACTATAGTATAACCTTTTTTGACTTTTTTTTCGACATACTATAGTATGACTTTTTTTTCAATTTTTTTCGACATACTATGCTATGACAGTTTTGGACATACCATACTATGACTTTTTCGACATACTATAGTATAACCTTTTTTTTGACTTTTTTCGACATACTATAGTATGACTTTTTTTTGATTTTTTTCGACATACTATAGTATGACAGTTTTGGACATACTATAGTATGACTTTTTTTGACATACTATAGTATAACCTTTTTTGACTTTTTCGACATACTATAGTATGACCTTTTTTTTGACTTTTTTCGACATACTATGCTATGACAGTTTTTGACATACCATACTATTACTTTTTCGACATACTATAGTATAACCTTTTTTTTTACTTTTTTCGACATACTATAGTATGACTTTTTTCAATTTTTTTTTTCGACATACTATGCTATGACAGTTTTTGACATACCATACTATGACTTTTTCGACATACTATAGTATAACCTTTTTTGACTATGACCTTTTTCGACATACTATGCTATGACAGTTTTTGACATACCATACTATGACTTTTCGACATACTATAGTATAACCTTTTTTTGACTTTTTCGACATACTATAGTATAACCTTTTTTTTGACTTTTTCGACATACTATAGTATGACTTTTTCAATTTT
>NW_026554607.1:0-452 GCF_027596085.1 Anoplopoma fimbria | reverse complement strand
TGTGTTTTAATGGAAATGCATCACTTTTAGATGCATTTACAGCTTTTCTGCTGCAAAAAGACGTTTCAGCCTTAAAATACCCCAAAAGTGTCTTTTCTGACAGGAAACCATATAATAACTAGTTTCCTTGTGTTTTCATGAAAACATGATACTTTCATGACTTTGAGATGCATTTCCGGCTTTTCTGCTGCCAAAAGACGTTTCAGCCTTAAAATACCCCAAAAGTGTCTTTTCTGACGGGAAACCATACTTTACATGAGTTTCTTCAAGTAAGGGCCTCTGGACTCATTTACTTGTGTTTTCATGTCATCACTTTTAGATGCATTTACAGCTTTTCTGCTGCAAAAGACGTTTCAGCCTTAAAATACCCCAAAAGTGTCTTTTCTGACAGGAATTAATACTTTACATGAGTTTCTTCAAGTAAGGGCCTCTGGACTCATTTACTTGTGTTT
>NW_026554606.1:0-1227 GCF_027596085.1 Anoplopoma fimbria | reverse complement strand
CCACTGTTTCCCCACTCCATGCTCTCTCTTTTACGGACGTTTTCAGCCGGCGGTCGCGGTCATTTTCTCGCGGATGGAGCAGCATGGAGAGACAGGCTGATGGCACCACTGTTTCCACACTCCATGCTCTCTCTTTTACGGACGTTTTCAGCCGGCGGTCGCGGTCATTTTCTCGCGGATGGAGCAGCATGGAGAGACAGGCTGATGGCACCACTGTTTACCCACTTCATGCTCTCTTTTACGGACGTTTTCAGCCGGCGGTCGCGGTCATTTTCTCGCGGATGGAGCAGCATGGAGAGACAGGCTGATGGCACCACTGTTTCCCCACTTCATGCTCACTCTTTTACGGACGTTTTCAGCCGGCGGTCGCGGTCATTTTCTCGCGGATGGAGCAGCATGGAGAGACAGGCTGATGGCACCACTGTTTCCCCACTTCATGCTCTCTCTTTTACGGACGTTTTCAGCGTGCGGTCGCGGTCATTTTCTCGCGGATGGAGCAGCATGGAGAGACAGGCTGATGGCACCACTGTTTCCCCACTCCATGCTCTCTCTTTTACGGACGTTTTCAGCCGGCGGTCGCGGTCATTTTCTCGCGGATGGAGCAGCATGGAGAGACAGGCTGACTGGCACCACTGTTTCCCCACTCCATGCTCTCTCTTTTACGGACGTTTTCAGCCGGCGGTCGCGGTCATTTTCTCGCGGATGGAGCAGCATGGAGAGGCAGGCTGATGGCACCACTGTTTCCCCACTCCATGCTCTCTCTTTTACGGACGTTTTCAGCCGGCGGTCGCGGTCATTTTCTCGCGGATGGAGCAGCATGGAGAGACAGGCTGATGGCACCACTGTTTACCCACTCCATGCTCTCTCTTTTACGGACGTTTTCAGCCGGCGGTCGCGGTCATTTTCTCAGCGGATGGACGTGGTTGTTTTGGTTCATTTGCGCCGTTTGGTATGCTAAAAGAACCGCTGTCACTCCCAGAGTTTACCACATTGAGCACTCTGCTGCGGGTGTTTGACGCTATGATGCGATCATTTCGCCGTTACTGCTTAAAAAAGATTCACTGATTCAGCACTATCCTCCAGTATTTTCTCCTCGGCTATGAAGGTCATTTCGCCGTTTTAGTGTCTAAAAGAGACCCTGTCGCTCCCAGAGTTTACTGACTTGGAGCACTCTGCGGGTGTTTTGGCACTGTGATGCCAGTCATTTACGCCGTTTTAGCGTGCTAA
>NW_026554605.1:0-642 GCF_027596085.1 Anoplopoma fimbria | reverse complement strand
ATGACATGGATATTGGTTAGGTTTTAATAAACCAAATAAATGATATGCCTACAAACAAAGTTGCCTGATATATACAGAAAAAAAATAATCAAACAAAGAAGTAAAGAGTCGTGTTTCTAAGGTTCTGCTAGCTGTTCTCACATTTGGGTATGTCCCTCAAGTAAATAAAATTCAAGTCATATTTTGTGTGAAGTACAATTTTTTTTTATTTACTTTTTGTTTGATTTGTTTTCTTCCAATAAGTGATGTGGATGATTTGGTTTGATTTTAATTGGGGTGGTGTTGTGGTCAAGAGGCTGTGTCACAGTTCTGCTTTCATACACTCCTGTCACTCTGGCCGTTTCTCAATACCAAGTATGGTCAAGTATGGACTTGCAAACTTGCAAGTTCATACTTGGATAGTTCGACTCGGGAGTACAAACTCCCGAGGACGGGAGGACGCAGTACGGTCATTTTGCAATTGGAACAGCAGCGAACTTGATGACGTCACCGACGTCACCAACTCAGCTCGTCGGTCCCGCCTACTCCGGTTATCTTCAGTCATATATATTGACAATAAAACGAAATATGATATAAAACACAACCCTGCCTTTTTTCGTTTTCATTTAGAAAATATTAAAATATTAATATGTATATATTTTG
>NW_026554604.1:0-612 GCF_027596085.1 Anoplopoma fimbria | reverse complement strand
CATACCACCCTGAACACGCCCGATCTCGTCTGATCTCGGAAGCTAAGCAGGGTCGGGCCTGGTCAGTACTTGGATGGGAGACCGCCTGGGAATACCAGGTGCTGTAAGCTTTTTTCACTCCTCTTTACAAAAGCAGAGGGCGCTGCTGCTTTTTCAGTGGACACCGACAGGGTGGGAAGGAAATAGCTAGATCATGACTTGCCGGTATAGAAATGACACAAATCCAGTTAAATGATGGCTTTCATCATTCCTAAGCTCATCGATCATTTTCTTTTCAATTTTATGCTAACGTATTCTACATTTCAACAGTAAATATTAATCTTTTTACTGCACTACATTTGTGATCCTTATAGCCACTTTGTACATTCTGATTTGACATTTAAAAGCTGTGAGTGTGTCTGGAAATCTGCAGGCGCTCCCTGTATAGACGAAAGAGCAAAGCGTGGTGATATAGTATCTTTAAAAGGCCCTTTGGTAGGCACAATATTTGCTTACGGCCATACCACCCTGAACACGCCCCGATCTCGTCTGATCTCGGAAGCTAAGCAGGGTCGGGCCTGGTCAGTACTTGGATGGGAGACCGCCTGGGAATACCAGGTGCTGTGTTTTTCA
>NW_026554603.1:0-450 GCF_027596085.1 Anoplopoma fimbria | reverse complement strand
CGGCCATACCACCCTGAACACGCCCGATCTCGTCTGATCTCGGAAGCTAAGCAGGGTCGGGCCTGGTCAGTACTTGGATGGGAGACCGCCTGGGAATACCAGGTGCTGTAAGCTTTTTCACTCCTCTTTACAAAAAGCAGAGGGCGCTGCTGCTTTTTCAGTGGACACCGACAGGGTGGGAAGGATATAGCTAGATCATGACTTGCCGGTATAGAAATGACACAAATCCAGTTAAATGATGGCTTTCATCATTCCTAAGCTCATCGATCATTTTCTACTGCACTACATTGTGATCCTTATAGCCACTTTGTACATTCTGATTTGACATTTAAAAGCTGTGAGTGTGTCTGGAAATCTGCAGGCGCTCCCTGTATAGACGACAGAGCAAAGCGTGGTGATATAGTATCTTTAAAAGGCCCTTTGGTAGGCACAATGTTGCTTACGGCCATA
>NW_026554602.1:0-738 GCF_027596085.1 Anoplopoma fimbria | reverse complement strand
TATTTTAAGGCTGAAACGTCTTTTGGCAGCAGAAAAGCTGTAAATGCATCTAAAAGTGATGAAAGTATCATGTTTTCATGAAATCACAAGGAAACTTATTATGAGTCCAGAGGCCCTTACTTGAAGAAACTCATGTAAAGTATGGTTGTATTTTGACTCTGGAGGGATACTGAACTACTTGATTCTGCTAGGATAGACTAAGTATATTGTTCTCTGCTTTCTTAAAATTGATCTTAAACTGTACCAAGCCTGCTTAAAAAGGGTTAGTGACTGATGCTGATTCTCTTGATTCTACTGTTCTGACATTCTCTAATCAGGAAGTGTTTGATGCTCTGTTGTGTTTGATGCTCCTGTGCCTTTAATCAGGAACTGCTTTGAGAGGTGTGCTTTAGCTTCAATAGGTCAATTGTCCTCTTAACTGCTAGGGGGAGTGGCTTACACATCTCAAGTATATATATACTCAGACCACACAAACCTTACTCCAGTGTATTTTGACTCTGGAGGGATACTGAACTACTTGATTCTGCTAGGATAGACTAAGTATATTGTTCTCTGCTTTCTTAAAATTGATCTTAAACTGTACCAAGCCTGCTTAAAAAGGGTTAGTGACTGATGCTGATTCTCTTGATTCTACTGTTCTGACATTCTCTAATCAGGAAGTGTTTGATGCTCTGTTGTGTTTGATGCTCCTGTGCCTTTAATCAGGAACTGCTTTGAGAGGTGTGCTTTAGCTTCAAT
>NW_026554601.1:0-1222 GCF_027596085.1 Anoplopoma fimbria | reverse complement strand
TCTCGCGGATGGAGCAGCATGGAGAGACAGGCTGATGGCACCACTGTTTCCCCACTCCATGCTCACTCTTTTACGGACGTTTTCAGCCGGCGGTCGCGGTCATTTTCTCGCGGATGGAGCAGCATGGAGAGACAGGCTGATGGCACCACTGTTTCCCCACTTCATGCTCACTCTTTTACGGACGTTTTCAGCCGGCGGTCGCGGTCATTTTCTCGCGGATGGAGCAGCATGGAGAGGCAGGCTGATGGCACCACTGTTTACCCACTTCATGCACTCTCTTTACGGACGTTTCAGCCGGCGGTCGCGGTCATTTTCTCGCGGATGGAGCAGCGTGGAGAGACAGGCTGACTGGCACCACTGTTTCCCCACTTCATGCTCTCTCTTTTACGGACGTTTTCAGCCGGCGGTCGCGGTCATTTTCTCGCGGATGGAGCAGCATGGAGAAGGCAGGCTGATGGCACCACTGTTTCCCCACTCCATGCTCTCTCTTTTACGGACGTTTTCAGCCGGCGGTCGCGGTCATTTTCTCGCGGATGGAGCAGCATGGAGAACAGGCTGATGGCACCACTGTTTCCCCACTCCATGCTCTCTCTTTTACGGACGTTTTTTCAGCCGGCGGTCGCGGTCATTTTCTCGCGGATGGAGCAGCATGGAGAGACAGGCTGACTGCACCACTGTTTCCCCACTTCATGCACTCTCTTTTACGGACGTTTTCAGCCCGGCGGTCGCGGTCATTTTCTGCGGATGGAGCAGCATGGAGAGACAGGCTGATGGCACCACTGTTTCCCCACTTCATGCACACTTTTTACGGACGTTTTCAGCCGGCGGTCGCGGTCATTTTCTCGCGGATGGAGCAGCATGGAGAGGCGGGCTGATGGCACCACTGTTTCCCCACTCCATGCTCTCTCTTTTACGGACGTTTTCAGCCGGCGGTCGCGGTCATTTTCTCGCGGATGGAGCAGCATGGAGAGACAGGCTGATGGCACCACTGTTTCCCCACTTCATGCACTCTTTTACGGACGTTTTCAGCCGGCGGTCGCGGTCATTTTCTCGCGGATGGAGCAGCATGGAGAGACAGGCTGATGGCACCACTGTTTCCCCACTCCATGCTCTCTCTTTTACGGACGTTTTCAGCCGGCGGTCGCGGTCATTTTCTCGCGGATGGAGCAGCATGGAGAGACAGGCTGATGGCACCACTGTTTCCCCACTTCATGCACTCTTT
>NW_026554600.1:0-2241 GCF_027596085.1 Anoplopoma fimbria | reverse complement strand
TTTTGACTCTGGAAGGATACTGAACTACTTGATTCTGCTAGGATAGACTAAGTATATTGTTTTCTTAAAATTGATCTTAAACTGTACCAAGCCTGCTTAAAAAAGGGTTAGTGACTGATGCTGATTCTGTTGATTCTACTGTTCTGATATTCTCTAATCAGGAAGTGTTTGAAGCTCTGTTGTGTTTGATGCTCCTGTGCCTTTAATCAGGAACTGCTCTGAGAGGTGTGCTTTAGCTTCAATAGGTCAATTGTCCTCTTAACTGCTAGGGGGAGTGGCTTACACATCTCAAGGATATATATATACTCAGACCACACAAACCTTTCTCCAGTGTATTTTGACTCTGGAAGGATACTGAACTACTTGATTCTGCTAGGATAGACTAAGTATATTGTTTTCTTAAAATTGATCTTAAACTGTACCAAGCCTGCTTAAAAAAGGGTTAGTGACTGATGCTGATTCTGTTGATTCTACTGTTCTGATATTCTCTAATCAGGAAGTGTTTGAAGCTCTGTTGTGTTTGATGCTCCTGTGCCTTTAATCAGGAACTGCTCTGAGAGGTGTGCTTTAGCTTCAATAGGTCAATTGTCCTCTTAACTGCTAGGGGGAGTGGCTTACACATCTCAAGGATATACAGTGGGTACGGAACGTATTCAGACCCCTTTAAATTTTTCACTCTTTTGTTTCATTGCAGCCATTTGCTAAAATCGAAAAAGTTCATTTTTTTTTCGCATTAATGTACACTCAGCAACCCATCTTGACAGAAAAAAACAGAAATGTAGAAATTTTTGCAAATTTATTAAAAAAGAAAACTGAAATATCACATGGTCATAAGTATTCAGACACTTTGCTGTGACACTCATATTTAACTCACATGCTGTCCATTTCTTCTGATCCTCCTTGAGATGGTTCTACTCCTTCATTGGAGTCCAGCTGTGTTTAATTAAACTGATTGGACTTGATTAGGAAAGGCACACACCTGTCTATATAAGACCTTACAGCTCACAGTGCATGTCAGAACAAATGAGAATCATGAGGTCGAAGGAACTGCCCAAGGAGCTCAGAGACAGAATTGTGGCAAGGCACAGATCTGGCCAAGGTTACAAAAGAATTTCTGCAGCACTCAAGGTTCCTAAGAGCACAGTGGCCTCCATAATCCTTAAATGGAAGAAGTATGGGATGACCAGAACTCTTCCTAGACCTGGCCGTCCAGCCAAACTGAGCAATCGTGGGAGAAGAGCCTTGGTGAGAGAGGTAAAGAAGAACCCAAAGATCACTGTGGCTGAGCTCCAGAGATGCAGTAGGGAGATGGGAGAAAGTTCCACAAAGTCAACTATCACTGCAGTCCTCCACCAGTCGGGGCTTTATGGCAGAGTGGCCCGACGGAAGCCTCTCCTCAGTGCAAGACATATGAAAGCCCGCATAGAGTTTGCCAAAAAACACATGGAGGACTCCCAAACTATGAGAAATAAGATTCTCTGGTCTGATGAGACCAAGATTGAACTTTCTAAGCGGTATGTGGAGAAAACCAGGCACTGCTCATCACCTGCCCAATACAATCCCAACAGTGAAACATGGTGGTGGCAGCATCATGCTATGGGGGTGTTTTTCAGCTGCAGGGACAGGACGACTGGTTGCAATTGAAGGAAAGATGAATGCGGCCAAGTACAGAGATATCCTGGAAGAAAAACCTCCTCCAGAGTGCTCCAGGACCTCAGACTGGGCCGAAGGTTCACCTTCCAACAAGACAATGACCCGAAGCACACAGCTAAAATAACAAAGGAGTGGCTTCGGAACAAGTCTGTGACCATTCTTGACTGGCCCAGCCAGAGCCCTGACCTAAACCCAATTGAGCATCTCTGGAGAGACCTGAAAATGGCTGTCCACCAACGTTCCCATCCAACCTGACAGAACTGGAGAGGATCTGCAAGGAAGAATGGCAGAGGATCCCCAAATCCAGGTGTGAGAAACTTGTTGCATCATTCCCAAGAAGACTCATGGCTGTACTAGCTCAAAGGGTGCTTCTACTCAATACTGAGCAAAGGGTCTGAATACTTATGACCATGTGATATTTCAGTTTTGTTTTTTTTAATAAATTTGCAAAAATTTCTACATTTCAGTTTTTTCTGTCAAGATGGGTTGAGTGTACATTAATGCAAAAAAAAAGAACTTTTTTCGATTTTAGCAAATGGCTGCAATGAAACAAAGGGTGAAAAATTTAAAGGGGTCTGAATACTTTCC
>NW_026554599.1:0-697 GCF_027596085.1 Anoplopoma fimbria | reverse complement strand
TGTGGCAACATGTAGTTTGTTGTCATGGTGACTGTCAGCTGTGCGGCAGTCCCAGCCAATCACGGTGGGAGACTATCTACAAAGGCGGGCGTAGAGCACCTGTCGGCCTCTTGCTTGCCGTAGGCTGGGTCACGTTGCGCCTGGGCGTCCATTTCCGCTTCCGTGCGGTGACAGGTGAGCTGCCGGTCACGGCTGTATCTCTCTCGCATGTTGCCCATCCAGTACTAATTTTAGTTATTGTTTTGTAAAGGCTCTTGCTTGCCGGAGGCTGGGTCACGTAGCTCCTGTGCGTCTATGTCCGCTTCTGTGCAGTGATAGGTGAGTTGCCGGTCACGGCTGCATCTTTCTTATACGTTGCCTTTCCAGTGCTAATTTTAGTTATTGTGTTGTAAAGGGCTCACTTGGATGTTGCTGCTGGCTGCGCGCTGCTCATCGATACATAGCCGATGCCGCCTACTGAACTGTCGCTTTGGTATAGCGTCCCGTTCCCTGCTCCACGCCACGTTGGCCGGGACTGCCCGATTGGGTGGCCGACAGTAGCGGCGCAGCGGCGGCCAATCCACCTATAAAAACCACTGCTGCTTTGCTTCCACGTTATTACCGCCTTGCCAGGGCCAGCTCGGACCCGATCGCTTTGCCGTTCATTCGGCTAGCGATAGTTTGTTCCTTTTACTGTTGTGTCGCTATCTCTTTTGTT
>NW_026554598.1:0-520 GCF_027596085.1 Anoplopoma fimbria | reverse complement strand
ATTTTAGAAAGCAGAAAACCATATACTTAGTCTATCCTAGCAGAATCAAGTAGTTCAGTATCCCTCCAGAGTCAAAATACACTGGAGAAAGGTTTGTGTGTCTGAGTATATATATCCTTGAGATGTGTAAGCCACTCCCCCTAGCAGTTAAGAGGACAATTGACCTGTTGAAGCTAAAGCACACCTCTCAGAGCAGTTCCTGATTAAAGGCACAGGAGCATCAAACACAACAGAGCATCAAACACTTCCTGATTAGAGAATATCAGAACAGTAGAATCAACAGAATCAGCATCAGTCACTAACCCTTTTTAAGCAGGCTTGGTACAGTTTAAGATCAATTTTAAGAAAGCAGAAAACCATATACTTAGTCTATCCTAGCAGAATCAAGTAGTTCAGTATCCCTCCAGAGTCAAAATACACTGGAGAAAGGTTTGTGTGGTCTGAGTATATATATCCTTGAGATGTGTAAGCCACTCCCCCTAGCAGTTAAGAGGACAATTGACCTGTTGAAGCTAAAGCA
>NW_026554597.1:0-724 GCF_027596085.1 Anoplopoma fimbria | reverse complement strand
TACTTTACATGAGTTTCTTCGAGTATGGCCCTCTGGACTCATAATAACAAGTTTTCTTATGTAATTTCATGAAAACATGATACTTTCATCACTTTTAGATGCATTTACAGCTTTTCTGCTGCAAAAAGACGTTTCAGCCTGAAAATACCCCAAAAGTGTCTTTTCTGATAGGAATTCATAATTTACATGAGTTTCTTCAAGTAAGGACTCACAATAACAAGTTTCGTTGTAATTTCATGAAAACATGATACTTTCATCACTTTTAGATGCATTTACAGCTTTTCTGCTGCAAAAGACGTTTCAGCCTTAAAATACCCCAAAAGTTTATTTTCTGACATGAAATCATACTTTACATGAGTTTCTTCAAGTATGGCCCTCTGGACTCATAATAACAAGTTTTCTTATGTAATTTCATGAAAACATGATACTTTCATCACTTTTAGATGCATTTACAGCTTTTCTGCTGCAAAAAGACGTTTCAGCCTTAAAATACCCCAAAAGTTTATTTTCTGACATGAAATCGTACTTTACATGAGTTTCTTCGAGTATGGCCCTCTGGACTCATAATAACAAGTTTTCTTATGTAATTTCATGAAAACATGATACTTTCATCACTTTTAGATGCATTTACAGCTTTTCTGTTGCAAAAAAGACGTTTCAGCCTGAAAATACCCCAAAGTTTATTTTCTGACATGAAATCGTACTTTACATGAGTTTCTTCGAG
>NW_026554596.1:0-464 GCF_027596085.1 Anoplopoma fimbria | reverse complement strand
AAACTCTGACTTTTTCATGCCTTTTTCGACGACATGGTACATTATGACTTTTTCGACCTGCTAAACTATGATCTTTTTATGACTTTTTCAACACGCTAAACTCTGAATTTTTTATGACTTTTTTGGCATGCTATACTATGATTTTTTCATGACTTTGTCAACATGCTATACTATGATTTTTTCATGACTTCTTTCGACATGCTAAACTCTGACTTTTTTATGACATTTTTGGCATGCTATACTATGATTTTTCATGACTTTTTCAACATGCTAAACTATGATTTTTTTTTATGACTTTTTTGCATGCTATACTATGACTTTTTATGACTTTTTTTGACATGCTAAACTATGATTTTTTTTTCGATGACTTTTTCGACATGCTGAACTATGATTTTTTTTGTGACTTTTTCAACATGCTAAATTATGATGTTTTCATGACTTTTTCGACATGCTGAATTATGATT
>NW_026554595.1:0-4715 GCF_027596085.1 Anoplopoma fimbria | reverse complement strand
TTGTAAAAGAGTCTGAAATCAAAATGAAATATTGTGAGTTATTATGTATTTGTCACGCCCAAACATTTAAAAAATAAATGTATGCTTCATCTTCTGGCTTCGAAATGTCAAATGAATTGTACACTGAATTCCAGGGAATAGAACAGAAAAAGCTTTTTCTTATCTCCTGACTTTCCACAAATATCTATATAAGATATAAGTTATTAAAAATAATAATCATCTAAAAGTCTCTTTGGTCAGGTAGAAAATCCAGTTCTTCTTCTCTTACAAAACTAAAGTATGTGAACGTCAGTAAACAGATCAGAGATGTTAAATCTGAACGGACGAGTCTGAACACGTCTGACACACACACACACACACACACACACACACACACACACACACACACACACACACACACACACACACACACACACACACACTACTGATGTAACGTGTGTTTTCTCAGAACAAGTGAGTGGAAACGGTTGAAACCTTGAGATCAAAACAAACACAGTCCTCAGATCTCTGACTAAACATTAAAAATACCACAATGAGTGAAAGCAGCAGAATGTAGTTTAAAGTATTTCAGAGTGTTTAAGTCTGAAACCTAAAAGAGGATTTTAGATGTTTGAGCTAAACTTTCCAAACCTAGCAGCTCCTCCCCGGTGTGTGTTGCATCACAAACCAAGTGCTCCCTCTGTCTCCTCATGAGCTGGAGAGAGACTTTAAGAACCTGGAATCAGAGAATTGTGACACAGATTTATTGATTTTTGATCATCAATGTTTCTGTCGGACCGCCCTCCGGCCTTTAGAGGGTTAATAAAAACAGAACCATGTTTGAATCCTTTAAATCAGAGACAGGAGGAAGTGATGAAAGGAGCAGAATGATGGAATAACAGATGTGACTGGAGGAGAAGCAGATCTGCTCTGAGGGTTTTTGTGTTTCATCAACAGAGAAAAAGTTTTCTGCACGCAAAGAGTTCATTTGATTTGTTTCTCAGCGTCTCAACGTGTGAAGCAGCTGCGTTCACAGACTAAGCTCCTCTCGGGGATGTTGTTGCTTTAATCTACGGGACCGCCTGATATCTAAATTACTTAACGAGTTTCCATGTGTGAAACTGATATGATCAATAGATGATTATCAGTGGAACTGACTTCATATTTCCTCTGTGAGTCGGGAGGAAGATCAGCAAAGATCATAAACGAAGATAAATCACAGCAGATTTATGAGAAAAATGTGATCAGAAATCTAATTAATATTGTCTTCTACCATCTGACTCCTCCCCACTGGTGTGTGCTGTGTTTAAAAACAAGCACTCCCTTTATAAAGCTGCTGAGCATCCCAACATTTTTGCATTTCTCAGCTTAACTTCAATGCAAACTAGAAAACATTTTCATGAACACACAAAACCTGAACCCCACCCCTCTGACCCGGGCGTGAAATGCATCACAAACCAAGCGCCTCCTCTTTGCTCCAGAGCAGCCTGGTTCTCCACCTGCAGAACCCCACGGAGCGCAGCAGACTGGAGCTCCAGACATCATCCTTTCAACAGCAGCTGCACACCGCTCCCCTGCTGTGTGATGAATTACAAACCAAGCGCTCCTTTTTCTTTTTTATTCTGTTCCTGCAGCAGAAAATTATTCAAAACAACCAGCAGCTGCATAAAATCTGCTCTTCCTCATCCATCCCTCTACCTCCACCTCCCTCACAGGCTTGCAAACCAAGCGCACCCATGGACCTGACAGCTGAGCCTGCAGCACTCCTGTGTGTAAACACACACACACACACACACACACACACACACACACACACACACACACACACACACACAAACACACACACTGTAAACACACACACCTTAATCCTGCAATCACAGCTTCACACAAACAGCTGAACACTGCAACATAACAGTGCAAGCCTTGAGGCCAGGCCTGTTAAACACCATAAATCAAGCGCCCCTTGCCCCGTTGGGCAGCTGACAGTGCAGCCTGCAGATTACCTGTGTGTTAACCTCCACACTATCTCTTCTCTTGCAGGCCTGCTATGGATCATAAATGAAGCACGCCCTTCTGACTCTCAGTCCAAACTCCCCCTGGCTCTCTTTCACATCACAAAACAAGCACCCCCTTTCTCTCCTCTGTAGCAGCTGAAGAGGCCAGGCCTCCAACCCGACCAACCCTCTGCTCTAGCATGTCATGCATCACAAACCAAGCGCTCCCTTTACCTTTCAAGTCAAAACTTTGTTAACATCCTCACATTGTTCAAACAGACCAATCCTCCCTCAGACAGTGAAAGCTGTCTCTAATCAAGCGCTCCCTTGAGGCTGCTCTCCCTCCAGGTTTAAGTCAGAAGTGTATGCAAAGTTCAAGCTATAACACCTCCCTCATCTTATGTATGCACCTCCCCTCTCTCCTTGCAGCATTAAAAACCAAGCGCTCCCTTGATAGCTTCCTCTCAACATCTTTTCTTTTTCAAAGTGTAACTGCAAAATCAAACAAACCCTCCTCCTGCCCCTCCTCCATCTAGACCCTCTCCCTAACGTGGCACTGAGGCCCACAGAAAACAAGCGCTCCCTTGATGAATGGATGTATGGAGCAACTCTTTTCACCTTCATTCATCCTGTATTGCAACACAAAGTGTAATTGCAACAAAAATCAAACAAACCCCTTGTCTCCGTCCTCCCCATCTATGCACGCACTGCATCGCAAACCAAGCGCTCCCTTCACCTCCAGAGTCTCCAACCTTTACTAACATCCAGAACTCTTCTCCTTCTTGATCCTGACTTTTCAGCTGCCATGTGGGACACCACAAACCAAGCGCTCCTCTGAATACTGAAATCAAACACTTGATTACCTGAGAACGAGTTTCCTTTTTATCATAACATCAAACCACAAAGTGGAGCTGCAACAAAATCAAACCAACCCCACCTCCTCTTCTAAATCTCCCTGCTCCAACGTGACTCTCTCCACCCAGCTGGCATGCGCTGTATCACAAACCAAGTGCTCCCTTCATTCCCTCAGAACCTGGAGCTTCATGCACATAAAGCATCATTCTGCTGTATGTCTGCAAAACACAGTGGAGAGGCAACAAAATCAAGCCAACCCTCTTTCCATCTTCTTGACTTGCCCCCCCAGCAGGTGGTGTGTGGGGCAAATCAAGCGCTCCCTTCATGTCGACAGGCCTCTTGTGTTTTTATCCTGAAGCTGCAACAAAGTAAACAAACCCCCTCCTCTCTCTCCTGCTGTCATCTAGACACCAAGCTGGCATGTGGTGCGTCACAAAACCAAGCGCTTCCCTCATAAAGTGGAGAGCTTCCCACACATGAAGAGAAACATTTGTAGAAGGATCAATGTGGAGTCGCAAGACAATCAAACCAACCCTTCCTCCCTTCTTCTCCAGCTAGACCCTCTCCTCTTAGCTGTGGTGGGTCACATATCAAGCGCTCCCGTCAGTACCTCAGGTGTTGGATCTTCTCATTGACAAGAATCCTGTGTGTGTGTTTTTACTGAAACAACTCAAATGAAACAAAATCAAACAACCTCCTCCAACAAGACCCTCTGCGTGTGATGCATCCCAAATCAAGCGCTCCCTTAATCACCTCCTGCTGGAGCTTCATAAGAACAAGATCTTCAGCCAACCTTCACCTCCTCTCCATCCAGACCCCTCCCCCTCTAAACAGGCATGTGATGCACAACAGACAAACGCTCCCCTGTATTACCTCATAAAGTGGAGCTTCCTTCACATGCACAGCAGCATTTATTCATTTTACCAACAAGCACAAAGTGGAATCAAACCAACCCCCTTTTCTCCTGCCTCACAAATCAAAGCGCTCCCTCTAACACCTCACTGCTGGAGCTGCACATGCAAAAGCATCTTGTGTTTCTTTCTGCAACAAATCACCCCCCCTCTCTCCTTATCTCCTTCACCATGTCTCACCTCTAATAAACCCCTCTCCCCTTATCTTGCATGCAAAGCATCACAAAACCAAGCGCTCCCTCTCCTCCACCTCAACGCCTGAGCTTACCCTCTCCATCTCCAGCATCACTTGTTATTTCTGCAACCAAATCAAACCCCCCACCACCACCCATGCAGACCCTCTCCTCTCAGCTGTGGTGGCTCACAAATCAAGCGCTCCCTCTAACACCTCACAGCTGCACATGCAAAGCATCTTGTGTTGTTTTCTGCAACAAACCCCCTCTCTCTCTTATCTCCTTCACCATGTCTCACTCTAATAACACCCCCCACCCCTTCCATCCTCCATCCTCCACCCTCTCCTCTCAGCTGGCATGTGCTGCATCACAAATGGAGCGCTCCTTTCACCTCAGACCATCTCAAGCCTGCATCCTCCCCTCTCATCCTCTCATCATCCTCTCATCCTCTCATCCTCTCATCATGTCATCTGTGTTCTGCAACATGCATGCACACACACACACACACACACACACACACACACACACACACACACACACACACACACACGCACACACACACACACACACACACACACACACACTCTCTCACCTCTGGAGCTGCTGAAGGCGGTGTACCAGGACAGGGAGACCAGCCCGCACAGCCCGAACAACAAGACCGTCAGGAAGGAGACATTTCGGAGCCTCATCTCCGGAGCACCGGGAGCATGTCCGCACCGAGAGGGGGAGGAGGAGGAGGAGGAGGAGGAGAGAGAGAGGAGAGAGAGAGAGGCAGAGAGAGAGAGAGAGAGAGAGAGACGGGC